>NW_010529527.1:0-10610 GCF_000687285.1 Phaethon lepturus | reverse complement strand
GTGTTTCTGTGATTCTGTGATTCTGTAAAAGAGGACAGTTTTATAGTAGATCTAAGGAAGAATTTTTTCCCAATGAGGTTGGTGAAAACCTGGCATAGGTTTCCCAGAGCGGTGGTAAATGTCCCATCCCTGGTAATGTTCCAGGTCAGGTTGGACAGGTCTACTTGCAGGGGGTTGAACTAGATGACCTTTAAAGGTCCATTCCAACCGAAACTATTCTGATTCTATGATTACAGTAGTCCAGTTGTATGAGTCACCCCACCATGTTTCCATGATGGCAACTGTATCATGGTTTTCCTGCTACATAAGGGCTTCCAGCTCCTCTTGTTTGTTGCCCATGCTGTGTGCATTTATGTAAACACATGTCAGTTGGGCTATTGAACCCACCTCCTTTTTGGGGGGAGAAGCCCTAGTTCCTATGTGACCATTCTCATGCTCTTCCGTGGTTTCTAACACATCAATTACCCTTGCATCTTTATTGCTGCATGGATCTTCATCCCCTACCTCCACTGAGACGGTAGGCCGAAGTACCTCGCTAATACACCGTCCCTCAAACAGTGGTATGCCACCCCCAGGCTTACCTCTACTGAGCCTGCTTTTATCCCTTTCCTCCTTCAAATCCAGTTTAAATCTCTTTCAATGAGCTCTGATAACTCCTGTGCAAAGATCCTTTTCCCTCTTTGACACAGGCTGCCAGCAGGTCTGGTGTCATGTAAACTGATCCATGATCAAAAACCCCAAAATTTTGCCAGTGATGCCAGTTTTGGAGCCAAGTATTAATCTGCTGGCTCTTCCTGTTTCTTCCCACATCATTCTCTGCAACTAGAAGGATAGAGGAGAACACTACTTGTGCTCCTGATCCCTAAACCAGTCATCCCAAAGCCCTGAAATCTCTCTTGATTGCCCTCAATCTTCTTGTTTCACCTTCATTGCTGCCTACCTGAAAAAATAATAATGGATAATAATTGGAGGGCTGTACCAGGGTAGGACATTTTCTCTTCACATCTTTAACCCAGGTCGCAGGGAGGCAACAGACTTCTCTAACAAGTGGGTCTGGTCTGCATATTGGACCTTCTCTTTCCTTTAGAATGGAGTCTTCTATGACAATGACCTGTCTTTTTTTCTTTATGGAAGGAGTTTTGACACAGGGCCTAGGCCGTCTTAACCTTGGTGACACCTAAAAGGTAGATGAACCATCGTCCTCATCGCTCGGTTCCACTTGCAGAGCCTTATACGTATTATACAAGGGCACCTGGGAAGGTGGAGTAGTCACAGAGGAGATGGCGCCTGCTGTACCAGGCAGGAACTTGTCACCATTGATCCCTATCCTTTAGCCGCGGGTTCCTGGCAGCTCGCTTCTCTGCACCCAAGTTTTTCCCCGTTCGGGAAGCCCCCCTGTGCAGTGAGTTAGAGCAGTCCACTGTGGATCCTGCCGGCACTGGAGCTGCTTGCCTTATTACAAGTCAAGATCTCTTCCCTGAGCTCTAATTGCTCACTTAGAGCCATCAAACTGTATGGAAAATTTGGATCACTTTTTCCCTAGGGGCATTAGTTTAGATATATATGCATTGAATTGCTCTGCATGGACGTTCAGTGTTATTAGCAGCTTTTATCACCTCACTGTCTCTCCTTTTTCTGGGATGTTTATGAATAGCACAGGCACCAGTACAGATCCCTGTGGGATCTTTCTCCATTAGTAACCATTCTCCACTTGGAAAATAGAGCATTACCTCCTACTTCTGTTTCTCTCTTTTTGAAGAGCTGTGTTTCCATGCAACGGCCTTCTCTTTTATCCCACTGTAGTTTACTTTCTGGAAGAACACCTGGTGAGGAATCTTGTCAAATGTCTTTTGGAAATCTGATTTAACCATGTCTCTGTGTGTGCTGACACCCACAAAGAAACTAATGGATTTGTCAAGTATGATACCCCTTTTCAAAGAGGGGGAAGACCAGTTCCTTGAATTTCACATTTATCCACTAGTCCTACCTTTTCTTACACTTTTTTTACTAATTTTTAGGGTAGCTACAGACTTAAGACTTATTTGTTCATAATTCTCAGGATTCCTCATGGACACCATTGTTAAAACTGGCATCACTGTTGCTATCTTCCAGTCCCATAATACCAGTAGCATTTTAAACAGGATTTTTTTTTTTAATCCTAAGTGAGTATCAGTAGCAACTTAATACTGATCATTTTTTGTCTGTTAAGTTCTGCCTGCAGTTCAATTTGAAACACAACCCCTGTTGAGAAAGGTTCAAATGAGAGGCTCTGTAAGCTTCTGTTTGTAAACTGTGAACACTAATGAAAAAGCTAAATCATTTTTCTATTGCTTATCTTACCTGAGTGCTCATTTTATTACTTGCTCGGTTTTTGACCTTACACTCTTCCTTGTGGACTTCCAGCTCCCTGGAAAAAAGGATTTATTACTAGTTTTCATGCCCTTGGCAAACATATTTACTCTGATTGTATATGTTACGTTGCAACAATTCCCTATCCCTCTCAGTGATTCAGGATATAAGCTTTGAGAGAGTGATAGACCAGCTTCTATTCTGTTTATATATAACTAAGCCCAGGGAGGTCGAGGTGCTGAAGTTCTCCCAGCAATACAATAAAACTTTTTTTCTAATTGAATATGACTTTAAGAGTAGAAGGTATAGCAAAGGTGATGTAAAATCATAGGATTGTATAGACAGATAATGATTGAATGTAAGAAAGGAACCTTTAAAGGTCCCTTCCAACCCAAACTATTCTATGATCATATGATTCTAAATAGTAATGAAACTGCTCCTGATTTGCAGATGGGAAAGGAGATCCCCATACTAAACTGTTAGGCAAGTGAATAGGAGGTAGAGGATAATTACTAAAGATATATCTGACACAATGAATGACACAACTTTATTAATAATAATCTTTGAGATGTAAGGACCCCGTATTTGAGTAGATATAGTGGAATTTTTCATGCCTGCCAGAATAATTGAAATTATGCTTTTACACATGCTTCTGTGTTTTATGGAAAAATCTTGAACACTTAAAAATTATATTTTAAGAAAAGAAATTTAAGATTGATATTTTTTAATCAATAACAGAGCAATATTTTTTAAAACAGTGGTTCTACTGAAAAAAAGTTTATTTTAATTATCCCAAGAAAGATTCACTATGATGCTCTAATTCCTCTGTTGCTTTTCATTGACACCAGCAGTAGAATGCTGTTTGCAATGAAGATACGTAAAGATTTACTTTTATATGGAAGTTTCTACTTGTGAACTAAATATCTAAAATTCCATTGTAGTAATTGAAGTAGCCAAAACAGTCAATGGCATCCAAGGAGAAAGTCAACTGCCTGCCAATAAGCAATATTTAAAGTGCTTCTAGAAGAGGTTAAATATCTAGCTTATATATAGACACCTACTGCTGATGCCTAAATTTAGAAGACTTCATCTGGAGCTGAATCCCACCCTTTAAGCTGTCTAAATCTAATTTTTTTGGCTAATGTCACTGTTGTGCCACTTTTGTGATTTTTAAAAGTTTTTTAAAAGATCATGTGAAGTCCCTGGTGTCTAGAGAAAGGCCATTACTTCACTCATCTCCAAAAAAAGCAGGAGGCACCATCTGTGGCGCTACAGGCTGCTCAGCCCCAGTTTTGTCCCCGGGAAGCTAGTCCTCTTCACAACCCATGTTGTATACATAAAGGCAGGGAAGGTAAATGGGAACAGTCTACATGGGTTTAACAAGAAGGTTGGACTAAATACCTGCTGAAGTCCCTTCCAGTCTGAACTCCTGTGATTCTGTAATTAAAGCCCTTTATCTGCAAATAGTCTACTGATTCAGAGATCATTGCCATACCAATGAAATATACTTCAGAGATTGCTCCTACTGGACCAGGGTCACTGGAATATGGTGTATTATAACCTTACTCTCTATAATGCATTCTATAAGTTATAAAATATATTTCCTGCCCAGCAGAGCAGAAAAAAGGCCAGAAAGAGAAGAAAAAGCAAGACACATTAATGAAACCAGAGGAAAATGCAAAGTATTTTTTATTACTATTTGATCTGATTGCATATCATATAAAAAAATGTAGCTATCACAGTACAGACAAATCTTCAGAAAAGATCTGAATGACAAGGCAATGATGGATTTAGAAGTGAAAACATTGTCTCCACTCCAATTCACATCCAAATAATGAGTTAAGTAGACAGTAGAAGAACCTAGGGATATTCCTTTTAGATCAAAATAAAAATATAAGATAACAGACAAATCTTTAATGCAATGTGAAAAAAAATTACTTTTTGGAAAATGCATGATAAATCTTTGTGAAATAGAAGTGGAAAACTGCAGTCTTAATTAGGTAAGTATAAGAAGTTTGATCATGTTTGCAGCTAATATATCAAGCTGTTCTATTATAATCAAGTAAAATAAACAGACTGCACCTCTGATCTTTAAATGAATCCAATTTAATTTTGTCTAATTACTCATTTAATTCTCAGACATGTCATAGAGCTGTAAAGCCAGATGACCTAGCAGTTTCTGTGCTTTACAAAACTGGACACAAAAAAATTCCAGCAAATTCCAGTATGCTGAATGGTTGAAAAATCTCTAAAAGAAATTGGTGATGTAAATTTGTTTCAGAAAAATGTTATCCACACTAAGAAATCTTGCTGATGTTTACTCAGTTGAGCACTAATAACGAAACTTTTTTTTTCAGAAGAGGTGGGCAGAGTACTACGAGTTAATATACTGTCTTACATACTTGCAGTAGACACTGGTTCAACACCACAATTAAATTTAATCATTGTTATAAGTGGCATTCCATTGAAAAGTGGTGAGTTATGGCAACATCTCAGCAACATGGTTAAATTAAATAAAGTTTGTAAAAGGCAGCGTTTTCTAATTTCTCCTACTTACAATCTGACAGACAATGTAAGTGGTTTTCTGCTAACTAAATACATATGGGACAAGCAGACAGTACCCATTTTAGCTAGTCATCTTAAATATTCAGACAGAGTTAAAAAATTCCTTAGTAAATTGTCTTTATGCTGGGTGAAACATGTAAATCACAGGTTGACAAAAAGAGTTACAGAAGTCCTGTGGTCCCTTCTCCCATCCTGTGGCAGACCACAGTACATCTAGATTGTCCTAGTCAGATGTCTGTCTAATCTGTGTTCATCTTAATGATGAGAATTTTACAGCCTCTGTCAGTTAGCGCTCAGTGGTATTCTTAGACTGAAAGTGCCTCCACAAAAGCTCTCTTTTGCTAAAAATTAGGATGATTATTTCTCATTCTATCTTCAAAGGACATGTAGAACAAGAAAACTGCATAAGTTCATAAATGGAAAATTTAAGTCTATAAATGGTTAATTGTCAGGATGTCCACACATGGTAAATTTGAGAATTTTCAAATTTGTTCAGCACGTCCTTCCTCAGCTGAACAAATCTTGTTCATCAATGACACCAGCTTTTTCTTTCATTTTTCTGAAGCTCATAGTTTCATTTGCTGTTCTCTTTTGGTCTCTAATCTTCTGTATGTTTTGTAACATGCAACTGCTTCCTGAAGTCTGCTGCAAGAGAAAACAGAACTAAGAAATCATGTCTGATGTCCCTCGGTACTGTTTATTGATCCCTTCCAAGACAGGAGACCAGCACTGCCTCTCCCATTCCCACATTCATTGATTTATTCCAAGATTCCACTTACAATGAAAATTAATTATTAATAAAACATTGAATGGCCTAGGACTTAGGACACTTGATGCCTCCTTCAAAATTTGTAAATAGGTAGTACAGCTTTTTAAATATGTATTTTTCCATCAGTCTATAACCATGCTGTTGTAATATGTTCATCTCTACCACAATTTCCTGTCGAAGTCATATAAATCAGTGTAAAAATGATTATCAGAAGGTTTTAAAAAGATTCCAAATTCCTGATTTTCGATGTTAGTTACCATCTCAAAGAAGGTGATTAGATCTGATCATATGCTTTGATACAAATGTCTGGCAATATGTTTATTCTATTATTACCTTGTTACTTGTTAAGTGCTTACAGATTATTCAGTACTTTCCATGGTACATTTATGGGTTTCAAAATTAATATGCATATTGTTCTGTTCACAAAGCTTTCCTTTGCAAGGGGTTGTACACTCATCCATCTTCTCTGGTCCTGTGAGAGTTCTTAAAGATAATTGCTAATGGGTTAGAAATTGATTGACAGATTTCTTAAGTACTTTGGTGCAGTGCCTTGCAACTTTGGTGCAGTGTCTTGCAACTTGTGGCCTGTGGACTATTAATCGTTATTTGACTGCAGAATCAAGCCATAGTGGCAATACTATGGAAGATGTGCTATGAATGTTTTTCCAGAAGTATTGGGAGGACAAAAAAGGAAATATCTTCCAAATATGCCTAATAGTATTTTTAACAATGATCTACAGAAGAAAAAAAAAACATAGTTAAGAGAGTTTACTGTTATTAAAAAGGTGAAGGAAATAGCCAAAAAAAGAACTGAACGTTGATCTGGAACAGCATGGATTGCTCAGAAAAATCCAGCAAGTAGTGTGTTTCAATATGGACAGTTATAAAGATATACATCAGGATTTCTGTTATCCTTAAAGACTTTTATCCTTAGTCTTCTTCCATGAACAAGAACCAAGATGTTGCAAGATAGTGCTCAATAGTTTTTCACCATTGATCAGAGATTTCAATCAGGTTACACTTGTGTAAATTTTTATTACTAAGTCGTACAATTACTTAACTGTGAAAAAGCCCTCTGCTATGCATAACTGCATGAAATTCTGTGAACTGTGCTATCAAAACCGTGTGTTAAAAATGGACTTTTCTTTAAGTCTATTTAAAAGTCTAAATCTATAAAACCTAGCACCCAATAAGACTCAGCTGCTGCTTTTTAGTTTAGAGTATCTTGTTGTACCAGGAAAAAAGGAAGTTTGCAAAAAAATAGGCTAGACTTTTTCAGTTCTTCTACACCTATAAAGTATTTCAAACACAGTGCACAAAACACGTAAAAAGAAACATATTATAACCCTCCCCAAACCCCAATGAATGATGCAGAAGATGTGCTGGAGTTCTTCTGACCAGAAACCGCTATCTTTTTCTATGTTATTTCAGCTATCTTGATTCAAACCCAAGGAACTTCATGAACACAGTGCCACATGGACAGGAAGAGATCTTTAAACAGGACAGAAGAACACAGGAGAGATCATTAAACACCCCTCTGTTGGAGAAAACAGATTACTAGTGGATAATTTATCAATGTTTGCTCAGCATAGCACATGACTTCATCTGATTAAACATAACAAATTTAAACAAAGGAGTTCTGAAATGGAGCAGTAGTTGTCAATGGTCCATTTCCAGAGCTTTAAGATTGCAGGGCAAAGAATCTACTACATAAAAGAACATTAGAAATTTGCCAGTCATTTATTTCCCTGCCAGCTCTCTTCATGGTTCACTGTGGGATTAGATCATTTTTCTTTGAGAGATGCATATATATCTTCAGGTAGTTAGGCTGACAGAGGAAAAGGTGCGAGAGGGTAGGATACTGAGCAAAGTGTCATTGCTCTCCTCTCCGCCTCTTTGGCCACAATGCAAATTTAAGCAGACAAAAAAGAAATGCACACTACTACTACCACTGAGCTGACAGAGGACAGAAGCAAACCAGCTCTCCTTGGCAGAAATGGCAAAGGAAATAAGAACCCTGCGTCATCCCATTTTGCTGTGAAATGTGGAAACATCAGAGAGCTATAAAGCTGATATCATGTGCTCAGCCTAGAAAACCAATTTTAATTTCCTTTCCTTTGTTCTCATTATTAATATATTTGCATTAAAGGAGAATCAAGGCTTCTTAAGACTTTATGCTTAATTCCTTTATGCTCTTTCTCAAAAAATATCTTTAAGATTTCAGTGTCTTCCTCAGATTTCTACTAATAAAAAAATACATGAATTACTCATTTAACTGTCAGTGGAATAACTTCATTACTTTTGCTCTTCAGCCCCTTTTCTCAGCTATTTAAAGCCTAGAAAAAAAATCTTTCTAAATAAACTATATGTTGTGTTGTATTTTTGAAGGACAATGAAATATATAACACCAAAAACTTGTAATGCTGTACAGTATATTGACTGTCCTAAAGTGAGAAGTGATGCTGTGCAAAAGATTGCAGGGCTTGAACCCTGAGTTCAGATTGTAGATTTTGCTCTGAATAATGCCACAAAAATCACTTCCAGTCCATTTTTGAAGCACTTTAACAGCTATAAAAAGAACAGTCTTGATACACCTAAATCCAAAAAACAAAGTAACTCTGATTAGCTGATATCTACATTTTCCATGGTGTATTCTTCCTTGAATAATAATTTTCCAAATAAAGACATCAACGGTTTAGTTTAAGAACAGATCCAGAACATGTCTGGAAGCTGTTTTTTGATGATCCATATTTTGGGTCCCCTGCAAGAAGGACGTTGAGGTGCTGGAGCGTGTCCAGAGAAGGACAACAAAGCTGGTGAGGGGTCTGGAGCACAAGTCTTATGAGGAGCGGCTGAGGGAACTGGGATTGTTTAGTCTGGAGAAGAAGAGGCTGAGGGGAGACCTTATCGCTCTCTACAACTGCCTGAAAGGGGGTTGTGGCGATGTGAGTGTTGGTCTCTTCTCCCAAGTAATTAGTGACAGAATAAGAGGAAATGGCCTCAAGTTGCACCAGGTGAGGTTTAGATTGGATATTAGGAAAAATTTCTTGACTGAGAGAGTGGTCAAGCATTGGCACAGGCTGCCCAGGGAGGTGGTGGAGTCACCATCTCTGGAAGTATTAAAAAAATCTGTAGACATGGCACTTTGGGACATGGTTTAGTGGGCATGGTGGTGTTGGGTTGATGATTGATCTTGATGATCTTACAGGTCTTTTCCAACCTTAGTGATTCTTTGAATCTGTGATTCTATACAGAAGACTTTTGAAGTCACTTGAAGATGATGTTTGAGTATACCTAACACACATGTAATTTTGCTTTAATAAGCAGTTAAGCAACTACGGTGTCTTAAACCAACTTAGTAGTGCTAATTGACTTTTCTATAATGGCTTGGATGTTAGATAAACCACTGATGAAGATGAAAATCCAGTTCGTTTCTCTTTAGCCTGAGGAGGTTCTGACTCAAAAATTTACTTTACAAAAGGGTGAACTAATCACTGTGTCATAGGTTCAGGTATGGAAGAAAACCTTCTCCTTCTGTACCACTCTCCACTGTGAAGCAAAGAACACAAGCTTCATGGAAGAAAAGAAGGAAAAATGATGGAATGTGAACTTAGCCTAGTTTAGTCACTCAGCAAGGAGTAGGGTCTCCCAGCTTTTAATATTTGCTTCTGGAACAATGCATGTATTTTATATTTAATAGCCCTCTTGATCACTTTGATAACAGGATCATTCTGGGAGATAGCCCAAGGAGATCTCAGGCTTTCTGGACAGAGAAGATGTGTTTTTTAATTACAACTGAGGGAAAACTGCATGATTGCTCTATCCCTTCAATGAAGAGAAACACATTATTCTGCTTGAGGCTGGTGTTATTTGTTGCACTGCCTTAACTTCAGGCAGGAAAAAAAAAAGAATACTTTTCTTAGGTTATTTGTGTTCAGAAGGAGAACCTTTATCAAAAATGTATTCATAATATTGCATTGAAATCAAGCATGACAAAATAGTGTGGAAAGACAGTGAGATTGCTGTAGGCTCTGATCATATCAGGTACGCTGAGCAGGAACTGCAGTGTACCCATGCAGAGCATGTGCATTTTCTTGGAGTACTTGGCAATGCTGAGGTAACACAAGGCTGTGTTCTTTCCTGAAAATCAAGAAAACCCAATACGTTTCCTTTTTTAATACCACATTTTTTACTGGACTACCAACCTCAGGTGCCTTGTAACATGAGAAAACACGGACTTAACAATAGGGGTAATATTTCAACTCATTTACCTACTATTTCCCTTAGAATAATACTACCTATTTCCTTCAAAGCACACAGATCTGATGGTCAGATTTCTGGGACAGACTTGTCTTTTTTGTGTGTTTGCGCAATATCTTGTGTAGGAGGGAGCCAGTCAGTGTTTTGGACTCTTTAGTACTAGGGTGTTACAGATTACCATAAAGTTGTATGTCTGTCTTTCTTTCTTATCTTGAAACAACGATAAAAGCAGAATTTTGCTGGCCCCCACAGAAAAAGAAAAACAGAAATGGCTGACAACTTGTCATAAAATACATCATACTGGAAAAAGAAGACGCGAAAAAATATAAACTTTACTGAAGGGAAGTAGTGATAAATACTTTGAACAATTTTGCTAGGGAAGTTGAGCTTATCATAACATTTCTTTCCATCAAATCCTCTGAAGGATGGCATAGAGGAGAGGAATGAATAGAAAAATAAAATAATTACCCATGACTTCCTGTTAGCTTTTCCAAGCATTGTTTCCATAGCTTCTGTTGATATGAGGGAAAACAAATACAATTACTTTCACTTTCTGTATGTCGATTTGAAAGATTTAGAGTCCTAAAAGTAGCTATATGACTTCAATGTGTAAATTCATCCCTTATGTCTTGGAAAGTCTAATCACAGAATCACTAGGTTGGAAAGG
>NW_010529526.1:33086-33625 GCF_000687285.1 Phaethon lepturus | reverse complement strand
CCTTATAATTGTTTTAGATCCTTGTTTCACTCCATCCCCTGACAGCCACTCTTCAGACATTTATAGACATTGATAAGGTCCCCTCTCAGCCTTCTCTTCTCCAGACTAAACAGCCCCAGTTCTCTTAGCCTTTCCTCATACGAGAGATGTTCCAGTCCCTTCATCATCCTCGTAGCCCTCCGCTGGACTCTCTCCAGAAGCTCCCTGTCTCTCTTGACCTGGGGAGCCCAGAACTGGACGCAACACTCCAGATGAGGCCTCACCAGCGCAGAGTAAAGGGGGAAAATAGTTTTAAACGTACGCCTGGTAGCAAAATAATGCTCGGAAGGATATATGTAGTAATAAAAGCATACTCAAAAGTAGGAATAAAAGAAAAAGCTGCACAGAATTGGGCATGTTTAAACACCCATCAGTTCAACTACATGGAACATGTTTCCCATTCTGTCAGTGGTATAAACCAACAGCTCTGTTTTCACTGACTGGTAAGTCTTCACCCGTGTGCAGCTCACACACACACACGCCGAGGGGGGGGCAAGTAT
>NW_010529526.1:3999-32798 GCF_000687285.1 Phaethon lepturus | reverse complement strand
AGGGAGCTGCTTTCCGGCAGGTCAACCCCTAACCTGTACTGGTGCATGGGGTTGTTCCTCCCAGGTGCAGAACTCTACACTTGTCCTTTTTAAATTTCATGAGGTTCCCCTCCACCCAACTCTTCAGTCTGTCCAGATCCCGTTGAATGGCAACACAGCCTCCTGGTGTATCGGCCACTCCTCCCAGTTTTGTATCATCAGCAAACTTGCTGAGGGTACATTCCAAACCTTCATCTTGGTCATTGGTGAAGATGTTGAACAAAACCGGACCCAGTACTGATCCCTGGGGAACACCACTAGCCACAGGCCTCCAAGTGGACTCTGCACCTCTGACCACAACCCTTTGAGCTCTGCTGCTTAGCCAGTTCTCGATCCATCTCACAGTCCACTCATCCAACCCATACTTCCTGAGCTTCACTATGAGGATGTTATGGGAGTCAGTGTCAAAAGCCTTACTGAATTCAAGGTAAACCACATCCACTGCTCTCCCTTCATCTACCCAGCTAGTCGCTCCATCAGAGAAAGCTATCATGTTGGTCAAGCACGACCTCCCCTTGGTGAATCCATGCTGACTACTCCTGATAACTTTCTTTTCACCCATGTGCCTAGAGATAGCCTCCAGAAGGAGCTGTTCCACCACTTTCCCAGGGCTGGAGGTGAGGCCGACCAGTCTATAATTTCCCAGGTCTTCCTTCTTGCCCTTTTTGAAGCCTGGGGTGACACTGGCTTTCCTACAGTCCTCAGGCACCTCTCCCGTTCTCCACGATTTTTTCAAAATTATGGAGCGAGATTTGTTGCAACAAATCAGCCAGCTCCCTCAGCACTCGTGGGTGCATCTCATCAGGGCCCATGGATTTGTGAGTGTTCAGTTCAGCCAAATGATCTCTAACCCAAACCTCATCAACCAGTGGGGAATCTTCCTCCCTCCAGGCTTTTTTGCTTATCTCCAGGGTCTGGGATTCCTGAGAAGTAGTCTTAGCAGTCAAAACGGAAGTGAAAAAGGCATTCAGTAACTCTGCCTTCTCTGCCTCCTCTGTCACCAGGGATCCCACTTCATTCACCAAAGGTTTTCCACATTTTTCCCACATTTTCCCTAGTCTTCCTTTTGCCACTGATATACTTGAAGAAGTTGTTCTCTTTTACTTCCTTCATCAGATTTAGTTCCAAGAGGGCCTTGGCCTTCTTTGTTGCATCCCTGCATATCCTGACAACATTCCTATAGTCCTCCAAAGTGATCAGTCCCTTTTTCCACCTACTGTAAAATCGTTTCTTCCATACAAGTTTTTCCAACAGTTCCTTGCTCATCCATGGGAGTCTCCTGCCTCCTCTACTTGATTTCTTACTTAAAGGAATGCACTGATCTTGAGCTTTGAGGAAATCGTGCTTGAGTATTAATCAACTCTCTTGGGCTCTCCTACCTTCTAGAGTCCTAGCCCACAGGACACCTCGAAGTAGGTCTTTGAAGAGGACAAAGTTATCCCTCCTAAAGTCCAGGGTCACAATCTTACTTATCACCCTGCTTCGTCCTCGTTCGATACTGAACCCCACCATGTCATGATCACTACAGCCAAGGCTACCTCCAACCTTTACGTCCCCAACCAGTCCTTCCTTGTTTGTTAATACAAGGTCCAGCAGCACACCTCTCCTTGTTGGCTCCTCCACCACCTGCGTCAGAAAGTTGTCATCAATGCACTGCAGGAACCTTCTGGATCATGTGTGCCTAGCTTCAGAAAGTTTCCAACAAATATCTGGGTGATTGAAGTCACCCATAAGCACCAGGGCATGTGATTTTGAGGCTACTTCTAGTTGTTTGTAGAAGGCTTCATCTATTTCTTCTTCCTGGTCTGTTGGTCTATAGTGAACACCCACAACAATATTGGCCATATTAGTCTGCCCCTTGATTCTTAGTCATAAACTTTCAACAGGTTCTTCATCCCCTCCTAGGCAGAGCTCAGTACATACCAGCTGTTTACATACATAAAGAGCAACACCACCACCTTGCCTTCCTGCCCTATCTTTCCTAAACAGGACGTAGCCATCCATGACAATGTTCCAGTCATGCAAGCTATCCCACCATGTCTCTGTGATTGCAACGATATCATGGCCCTGTGACCGCACCCAGATCTCTAGTTCTTCCTGTTTATTCCCCAAGATGAAATAAGATGAAAAAGCTTATGGGACAAGATAAAGACTGTGGTAAAATTAATTTGTTGCCAACTAAAATAGATTTGAGTAGCAAGAAACAAATATAAAAATTGAAACAAAAATGAAAATTGAAACAATACTTTCCTCCCAGCCCTCTTCTTCTCAGACTCAACTTCACACCTCCGTTCCTGACTCTTCAACCTCTTCCCCTGCAGCGGTGTAGGGTGATGGGGAATGGGAGGTTGTGGTCAGTCCATAACAGGTCATCTTCACTGCTTCTTCCCACTCATAAGTTTCCCCTACTCCAGCGTGGGTCCTTCCATTAGCTGCAGTTCTTCAGGATAGATCTGCTTTACTGTCGTCTCTCCATGGGCTGCAGGGCAGTCTCTGCTCTAGAGCCTGAAGCACCTCTTCCCCTTCCTCCTCTGACCTTGCTATCTCGATGGCTGTTTCGCATTTTCTCACTCCTCTCTCAGAACTGCTGCACACCTGTTCTCACCCTTTCTTAAACATGTTATCACAGAGGTGCCACCAGCATTGCTGATGGGCTCAGCTTTGGTGGGTGGTGGGTCTGTTTCAGAGCTGGGTGGAACCTGCTGTGTCCAGCACGGGGCAGCCCCATCCTCCCCTCACAGAAGCCGCCCTGCAGCCCCCACTGCCAGCACCTGGCCACTCGATACAATTCCCTGTGTAAATTTACCAATTAGGGGTTCTTGGTTTCATCATATTACTCACACAGTAAAAAGACAAGAAAGCTATTCAATACCATTGCAATTCACGATTGTTTGCTAGTTAAGTGATAATTTTTCACCTTTCTTAAAATGAGTGTAATTTCAAATTTCATGGATGCAAAATAAAATTGAAAAGCACAGCTAGAATTCAGTGCATACATGAATTCGTATTTACAAGAATATTGAATGAACAGTACTAATCAAAAAAGTTTTACCTTTTTGATGAAAAACTTTTTGACAAACACACTTTAAAAAGTTACTTTATACAAAAAAAGAAATTATTAAGGAGGTGTTTAATCCAATCTCATACTCTGTGATTCTCTTAAGTAATATCTGAGGTTCCATTTTGAATGTGGGAGCTAGCTCACAAACATTCACCATGGCTTTCAGAAGAAGAGACACAAATGACTGACATGTCCTATCACAGATGCACATATACACAAAATACCTTCTTCCCCAAACAGAGCAGAATGCAGCCTTCTGGCTACAAAACACCGAACCTTTATCTGAATGGCTTTCAGCAGGCTCAATTAGAACAGAAAGAGATATCAGAGTCTGCCCATTTCACATGTACTATCAATCAGGTTAAAGAAAAAGGAATAAGAAATCAGAATATAAAATCAGCCCCATGGGGTTGGGGCTAGACAGGTTCCTAAAAATAACACTTACAAAAAACTAGTAGTATTCAAGGTCAAAAAGCATTTGTAGTTTGTACACATGCAAGAAAGTTTGGTTTTTTTACTACATTTTTATTCTTTGAGCGTTTTAAAGTTAAAATATTTTCACACTTGTTGAACACTGACCAGATGCTGATACCCTTATTCACCCATGAGATACAGACCTATGTTCTAAAAGCGTTCCCAGCAGCACTGGAATTCGTGGACAAAAGCAGGACTTGAGATAAGAGTGGTTATCAAAATCCAGCCTGCAAACGTCCTTAACCTCTTTTCTTATTCTCTTTTAATTTTGACATTTAAGAGAAAAATCCATAAGCACACCCTTCATTCAAGTCATGCTAAAAGTAGCATGCTCTCTCCAAAAGGGGGAGAGGAGAGAGTTAGAATGGTTCCATATAGAGGAGCTACATTCAAACCAGAATTTTAAAAGTCTCCTTTTCTCAGAATAGTAAATGTAAATCATCTTTATTTGTATCATTCCCTATGTAAAAAGGTATGTATCAAATTGCTTTGTGGTATGAGCATCTTATGTGAAAATGGTAGGGAAGTGCATCATAAAAGAAAAGAAATACAGGCAGATGAGGAGAGTCGTTTTAAACACTTTTTTTCTGTAATGTTCTTACATAGTGGACTTCAGCAAGCAGCAGGTGTTTTCTTATCTTTCCAGGATAATCAGTAAATTGCTTGCATTGTGCATCTGTCAGCTCTGCCATGACTCTTTCACTGTCTGTTGCTATTTCATACACTTTGGGGGTCTTTGGTGTAGTTCAGTCTCCTGACAGCTATTACAACCTCTTCTCAACACCTCTACTTTAGCAGTTTTCAAAAACATGGAATTCAGACCTTTAATTTAGATGTAATTCCCCTTAGGAGATTTCTTTTTTTTTTTTTAAGAATATTAGAAATTTTACTGGCAAAGTCTAGTGCCTCATTTTGGTCTGGGGTTTGTTTGGGTTTTTTTTTTTGCAAAACTATTATGACATTCTAACTAAAGGTGTTCATTTCTTCTAGCAAAAGAAACAAGACAAAGTAGGAGCATGGCTGTGCTAAGTGCTCATACGTGTTGGGATGCTGAAGAGTAGGGGAAGAACTACACTCCCTTGCAGGGGAGAAGAGGTTTCCATGTAAATTCTCATCTTTGCCTCACAACAGGTCCAGATTAGAAGTGCCCAGATTCAGTGCTTCCTGACCAAGCCCTGAGCATCTTGACCTAACACCAACTCAAACACAGGGTGGGACTATAGGTCACTTACAACCTAGGCCGGTCTATGATTCAATTTCTTGCTCTCCAGAGATACCATCCTTTACACTCCTGAAATCTTACCCCTGACCTGCTTTGTCCTACAGGCCCTTCACACTTCCCAGCCTAGAGCCACCTTCCTTCCTCCCCTTTCAGCCCAAAGTGTCTCCCAGAATAGCGTTAGCTCCTTCCCTTTCACCAGACGAGTCTATCCACTCTTGTGGGGGACTGACGTGTGGACTTTGTCCTAACGTTTCTTGGTATGGAGGCCTGCAGAGCACAGCCACGGTGCAGGCACCATGGTAAACATGGCACTTGAAGAGGGCACCCGACAACCGACGACCCGCACAAGCATGTGGGGGTTCCATCGCGTGGACGCTAAGGAACCTGTGAGACATGCCGTTTCCTCAGGCAATCGGAGTGAAACGGTGGAACTAAAAAAGTGTAAGAGGCAGTGCTCACAGTGGCTGGGGGGGACCTCTACCACCAAGGAACAACAAGAATCAAGAGGACCAACAGGACACCACTGGATCCATGGGTGGTGATATCTTTGTTTGTCTCTGCCTCTCTCTGTCTTTCTCTTTCTCCTCCTCTCTTTGTCAAATTGTGGAAGACATGTTGCATGGGACTTGTTGGTCTAGTTGGGTTGTTTAGTTAGAGTAGTGGCCATTGAGTTATTCCATGGAGCCTCATGCCTTGCATTTTTGTACTCTTAAATTGTTAAATTGTTTGGCTGGTATCATTTCACCTTAATTCTGTCCAGGGACCAACGAACTTGGTCGTTGGTCCCAAGGGGAGGGAGGTCATCCTAAACGGCTCCTTTCGGGCCATGACAACCCTATCTCAAACTCTCCACATTTCTCTTACTTCCATGCCAAATTCTTTCATTCAATTTTTAGTTAATTCTTTGAAACTTTAATGCTGTAGTCTAGTGTAGCAGGCAGTGCTCACAGTGGCTGGGGGGGACCTCTACCACCAAGGAACAACAAGAATCAAGAGGACCAACAGGACACCACTGGATCCATGGGTGGTGATATCTTTGTTTGTCTCTGCCTCTCTCTGTCTTTCTCTTTCTCCTCCTCTCTTTGTCAAATTGTGGAAGACATGTTGCATGGGACTTGTTGGTCTAGTTGGGTTGTTTAGTTAGAGTAGTGGCCATTGAGTTATTCCATGGAGCCTCATGCCTTGCATTTTTGTACTCTTAAATTGTTAAATTGTTTGGCTGGTATCATTTCACCTTAATTCTGTCCAGGGACCAACGAACTTGGTCGTTGGTCCCAAGGGGAGGGAGGTCATCCTAAACGGCTCCTTTCGGGCCATGACAACCCTATCTCAAACTCTCCACATTTCTCTTACTTCCATGCCAAATTCTTTCATTCAATTTTTAGTTAATTCTTTGAAACTTTAATGCTGTAGTCTTCTAATTCTAAAAGGAGGCACAGCATACAAATAAGTGTATGTTTGTGTGTGTGTGTGCAAGAGGGAATCATGGCCACTTTTTCTGGATACAGAAAAGAGAAAGCATCAATCAGCCTTTCTATGAGATACAAGTAACTTTCAGGTTTCACAGGGGTCACAGTGATTATTTGCTAATCAATAACATCACTATTTTCAACAAAATAAAACCTGGCTTGGCAAAGCTTTGGGAGGGAGGTGACTGAATATTTTACTATAAAGCAAGGATCAGCTGACTTGCAAATAGATGATGGGAGCCTGGACTACTGCAAAGCCACTCGCTCCTGTAGACCACTCCCTTGGCTTCAACAGGGTTATAAAAGAAAAAAAGGAAAAAAAAACCCCAACAACAAAACAAACAAAAAAAAGCCCAAACCACCTCTCTTAAGCAGAAATTAAGAAAATGTATGTAAACAGCTCAGCCATGCATGGGTTTGGGTTTTTCAGAACATACCTGATTATACAACATCTACGTTTCTTTGGAAAAGTCATAAAAAGCTTACAAAGGAAAAAGTAATAGAATTTAAAGCATTAGTGTTCAGCAAATATATCCTTCTTAATTTTGAATTCTGAGATGAGAATAGATTTTTTATGAGAATAGATGCAATAGATTTTCTCTTCATACTCCAAATTGAAACATAACTACTTATTGAAAAAACACATTGTGAGGTTAATTACAATGAGATGACTTGGCTTTTCATTGGAAAAAAATATTCTTATAACATTTTTTCATCTCTTTTAACTTCTTTTCTTTCTTTTTTACAGAAAAAAGTAAAACACTCACTCAAAAGTATTATTTATGGTTTTATATGGTATCTGTTCTTTAAGAATTATTGTTAAAAACTACTTTTAATGACCAAGTGGTTTTATTAGACCTGCATTGAGGGCAAAATTATTAACTACTCATAATCATATTTTTTAAATAAAATGATGGAGTATATTATAGCAAACCAATGCAGGAAAGGAGTAATATTTTCACAACAGCTATACCTTTTTAAAAGTATTAACATGTAACTTTCCAGCAACTCTTTCTATTGCTTCAAACAATCATACCACAAAGCAGAAATCTTGTAATCAATATCTAAATAATTTTGCTATAATAAATTGCAGCACATGGATGGCAAGGTTAAACTACACATCCAGCTAAACATTCTTAATGCTAATCATTCATCCCTATAACAGTTTATGTCTAATAATAAAATCTACATCGTTCACGTATGTGATTTACAGGATCTGCAGGAGCAAATGGTTGGGTGCACATTGCTTGGGTAACTGAAGGGTTATATCTGTTACTGTGAATAAGTTTCTGTTTTGGCCATAATGTATGCCATTAAATTAAATCATGACAAAACCTAAAACTGGAAATAGTTTGTAGGTATGTGGGATTATAAATACATGATACCCGATTATTGTTTTCAATTTTGTTGTCTACAGATGATTAATGGCCATACCCAACAAAGCCAAACACTATAGCTACTAATGCAGGAGACTTACATTTACAATCAGAAAATCTGCATCTGCCTGTATCTTTCACCCAGCGACAGACAACATGGAATTGCGTGTAAAGTGATAACAAATTCTTTTGAAAAGTGAGTGCCCACTCTGATAAAAGGGTAACTGCTCAACTGGAAGAAAAGCAGTATTTTCTCTTCCAGTCCATTTCGAGTCGTCGTCTTAGCTTTCACTGTGAACCATCCTACTGCTTCCTGTCAGGCTATTAGCCCTAGTTCAGTTTTTACTTTTTTGTTTTGAACACCATTCTGACTCCACCTCCACTGCCCACAAGCTCTGAGATGAAAGCCAGCAGAACAAGTACTCTCTACCATTTCTGCTACAGAAACCAGAGCAAAGACAGTTCAGTTACCAGGGCATTAGCCTGCTCTACTATGAACTCTCTAAAGCCATCTCAAGACGACAGCACAAATACACTTTACTGACTGCCCTGTCATCCTGGTAGGGTGGATACCCAGACTGAAGGAACCTTCGTAGCATATTACTCTCCTGTTCCAGCCCTTATGGTGGCTTTTCTTTTCTATATGGGACAGGAGAATGTAAGTGCAGTGAGAGTGTGGGGCTGTGTGCCTGCACCTCGAGAGGTGCTTATGAAGGGCACTCACCTTCGAAAGCCAGTCCTTTCTAGATTTCTGCAGATCCTCAGGCATAAATTAGGCTTTGCTCTGACTGACTTTGAAGTCTATGTCTTATTTCTAGAAGTAGTTACATGCCCTGGATCTTCAATGTGAAAGGACACACTAAAACATCCAGATGGAAAGAAAACATCTAGGGATACATAGCAAGTGTGGTGCTATGTGTGATTCAATTTCAGTTGAATAATAGGTATTCACATTTCAAACTTCAACCTTTGCAAACACATATATGACTTCTGCAAGTAATTTTCATGCACATTTTTCTAATAAAGATTAATTACTAAATTAAGATGGATTAACTACAGTAATTTTAAAAGTATCTTTATACATATTTGTGTACATTACTAAGATAAAAAATGCACTGAAGTGTTAATGATTTAGTGTATAATGTTTTGTTGTGGTTTAACACAGCAGACAGGCAAACACCACACAGCCGTTCACTTACTCCCCCCTATACAGTGGAATGGGGGAGAAAATAGGGCAAAAAAGGTAAAACTCATGGCTTGAGATAAAGACAATTTAATAGTATGACCTGAAAAAGGGAAAATAATAATAATGATAAAAGAATATACAAAACAGGTGATGCACAATGCAATTGCTCACCACCTGCTGACCAACACCTAGCCAGTCCCCAAGCAGGGGCCATTGCCCCCCGGCCAACTGCCCCCGGTATTATTGTTCAGCATGACATCCTACGGTATGGAATATCTGATTGGGTCAATTGTCCTAGTTGTGTCCCCTCCCACCTTCTTATGCATCCCCAGCCTCCTCCCTGGCAGGGCAGTATGAGAAGCTGAAAAGTCCTTGACTTACTGTAAGCATTGCTCAGCACAACTAAAACATCAGTGTGTTATCAACATTATTCTCATCCTAAACCCAAAACACAGCACTATACCAGCTACTAGAAAGAAAATTAACTCTATCCCAGCTGAAACAAGGATATGCTTGTTGATAATTTTTCAGAACACAGTTTGCCACAGGTAAATTACTTCTATTCCTTCTTAGATAAGTAATCTGTAGAGGTACTTTTTAGATTAACTTTTCATTCAAATGGCTTACAGTCTTTAAAAAAGCAACAAATTGTTTCTTGCATTTCATATTTTTCGAGGGGAAGACCCTCTCCAAAGCAGATGTGCATTGGAGTATCCAAGTTGTTGGATACTCATCATCCTAAGCTAATGAATCTTGTAAGTAAGCTGTCTCCACAGCCAATCTTCAGTATTTTCCTTCAGTAAATAAAATGACTAATTACATTATGCAGAGGGCTGAAATACTGGAAATATATTTCTTTGTACTTAATTCTGATTTGTGGTTCTAACAGTGCCATTGTGTTTCTCACTGAGGTGCTTTTCAGGTTTGCCTGTTTTTAACACAGCAAAGATTTTCATGGCACCATCAAACTTCACCAGATTTTCAAACCTCACTCGTCATTTTTGACAAAAATTTCTTCTTTCAATCAATTCAATATGCAGCAGGATGCAGTTGTTGTGTTGATATTAAGTTTCTCCTTTTGTTTCATCTATGTAAACAAAACATTTGCATGACTATTTAAATACAGTCCTAAACAGAATTTCTTACACTGAAATGTTTTCCCAGTCTCTGGTAAATCATCTGAATATCTGACACGAGGTACTGGAAAGCTTACCTTTCCTTTTTAAAAACATAGGACAAAGACATCTCAAGCTATCATCTCTTTTCAGGGAAATGATCAAATGTTTTAGAGGTGACAAGCAGAGATATCAATCAAAAGTACTTATAAATCACACCTTTAAAATTATTAAAATATTATTTACAATATTATTTAAAATACCAGATAATTATATTTCTTTCTAAGCACCCTTTCTTTTTCTCTTTTGCTGAAAAAAAAGCTAGCTGAAACTACAATGGTGCTGTAATTTATAACCATGGCTGGATCATTAGGCAAAAATATTGCCTTGACGAATTCTTACATGCAGTGAAGTAGTCCCCAATTACTCCTAGAACGTGTTTTATTCCACCTAAATGATCATATTTTTTTTAAAAAGTCTACTACTACTTTTTTTCCTGAACATTAAGCATCTGGTTATGGAAGCAGTTGAGACATCAGTACCTTGCAAATGGCGCAACTGGTCATCTAGAACACATTCAGGTGAGAGGTCTTTATTACATATGCTTGTGGAGCTTCAGATCTTTGTCTACTAGAGCCCAGATCTGGCATTTTAATTACACAACTGAAGCATGGACACAAACTACAGTATTTCTTAAACAGAGTACTTTTTAAAAGCTTAAAAACGTTCAAAAGACCAAACTCACAACTGATGTAATGGCTTGGGGGTATTTTTAGAGAATTATTTTGGAACAAATTTGGTCTACTAAGAAGTTATCTTAAGGTGTTATACCACATGCAGTGGATGTTCCCCTAATAATCTATTTTTACTCTATTGGACACTAATTTTTAAGTAAAAACTATCTGCTGAAACAAAAAGAGTAAAATTCATGAGCAGAATTTTTTTTTCATTTCATCAAAGGATCAAACTCACCATTATATACTGATTTTTATTATATCATGTGGTAACATTAGAGGATTCTTTTGGAACTGAATTGTTGAATTAGGTACAGTGCCTTTGTACTCTTGGGATAGCCTGCTAACTTTGTGCAGCCATGAAATTATAAAGCCTCGTAAGACATGAATAATAGGTATGTTCTATTTCTGCACAAATACTTTTAGCTGAAGAAAAATTTACTTCTCAATGGGACTTGACTCAATGCAAATAAATTGTACTTCACTAAGATGTATGTGCAGTCCTTATGATTTGTTCCTGTACTTGACTAACATCGTTTTTTAATCTCTAATATCTATTAAATAACTGAGACTTGGTTCATTCTCCTAAGAACTCTGTGTAAAGGGATGTAGAGATCGAAAGTGGAAAAGCCTTGGCAAGAGAAGTTGGTATATATATCAATCCTCCAGCTCCTGCACAGGGGACTGTAAATACCCAAGAATGTGGATGCAATCAAAAAGCAACTGGGCAGGCCAGGAGGTAGCTTTGGGGTGAAGCAAGACTTGTAGGATCTCATTACCTACCTCACAGGAAAATAATAGTTCTTTCTTCCCATTTACACCTTAATGTTTTTTTAAAACCATCTGAGACTCAAGGTCTTGGATCCAGCTGCCATTACCAAGCAAGAATAGCTCAGCAGACACTCTGTTGACAGAGAGCAAAAGATGCTCGGTAGACAGAGAAAATGTGAAAGCAAAGGACCATCACAGGGATGCCCTGGCCTCCTGACAGCTTTCAGACTTCAGCATTCTTGGAGGCAGCCCCTGTAATTGCTCTCCAGCAGAACAAACCTTTTATTTCTTGAAGGAATGAAAGGGAGAAAACCTTCCCAAGAGGAAATTTGCAGGGATAGTTCCCACTTTGTTCTCTCCATTTTCCCTCACAATAGGGAAGATCTGTCCCCACATTTCCCAGATACTTCAAACCTGAAAGAAAATAATCACTAAAGTAGTTCTCACGTTGTTTTTTTGTTATCATATGGGAAAATTTTAGGGGTGCATGACGCGTTTCAAGCTACAATTATAGCAACTCTACCTTCCTAAATCCATTCCCTCCTCCAAAGTGCTGCTGAGCTCTTCTAAGCTGGATGACTGCATTTAATGA
This sequence comes from Phaethon lepturus, assembly GCF_000687285.1. Lineage (NCBI taxonomy): Eukaryota > Metazoa > Chordata > Aves > Phaethontiformes > Phaethontidae > Phaethon > Phaethon lepturus. The sequence goes on along the minus strand of NW_010529526.1, from coordinate 20,759 downwards.
TTTTAGATATAATCATTATGATTTGAAATCACAGAAATTGCACAACTGTAGTAAATTTTAAAACAGGAAAAATCGGGCCAATTATTTAATAAGGCTATATGTTTAGCTGATTAGAAAAGTCTACTGTGGAATCTACTTCACTGAAATGTTGAGGAGAATGGGAATAAATGACACAGCACAGACCAAATTAATTTGCAAAACAGATGTTCAACAATTCTCTGTCTAGCTTTGGTTTTTGCTGTAACAATCAAGAATTCACAACTGGTATGCAGATTTTTCTATAACAGAATCCCACTTGTGCATAAAATAGCTCTTTAATGTACTTTTTAGTCAACGACATTGTTATGCATTGAAGGATAGATGAATCATCTCATTGCTGCTCATTGTTCGGCATTATTTGTTTGGTGATACTCTAAGTCACATGTCTGATAATATATCAAGAAAATTCTCACTCTAATATTCCTGCAAAAGCTGCATTAGGTTTTAGTTCAAACAAAATCCGATGGATTTACCTGGACTAGTTCCAACATGGCTTTTGGATTTGTCTGATCTTAAGCTAGTGCAAGAGCTAGACAAGTTAGCCTTTAATATGCTTCAGATAATCATAGTCAATTCATCTGTAAGTACCGGAAATCCCACAGGAGGTATCTGTCATTCTTAAGACCTCAAAGAAAGGGATAAATGGAATATGAAAGGAGTGTGTAAGGCAATGTGGAATGCTCTGGTTTACAACAAAAGAAGAAAGAATCAAACTTCTCATTCCCAAAAAATCTGCTCTGACCAGAAACCCTGTAGTGTGAAGTAAGGAACACCCACACACCTTGGTATAACTATAGTAAGTCTTAATGGGATATAGAGACCCTCTGGAGCAAATAAAAGGGAGAGAATTACAGCCCAACAACCAGACCAGTACCTTGACTCCCACTACTGAACAAACACAAGCTAAAATAAGTGTTTCTATCAAGCTCTCTAAAGCAACATTTCTTTAATAAGCAATAATATTCTTCTGAATACTAGTAACATAGGAATCAATCTCAAGATGGTTTATCAACAATCCAACAGTGCCATCTATCAGATTTCATCAGAATTATATTTTTCCATATGGCAACACAAATGTGTCATTTTCTAATGCTAAACAATTGCAAGATTTGAACTACAGGAAGTAGTTCAAAGACTAAACACTGCTCATTCATACATTAAATTAATGCATGCAGAGTTCTAGCTCATCATAAAGCTATGAGGATGGAGGGGGAAAAAAAGAAGAAAAAAAAGCAAGATTAGCTTATCTTTTAAAAAATGTTACATCTATTTATTGGAGAGCATCAGTTAAATTCTTTTTCAGCAAATTTATTATCTTCTCCTGTGATCGTCAAGTGATTTTCTGGAGTTAGAATTCTGAAATACCCTCTGAAACATAACATTTTTATATAGTGATATAGTCTGTATATAGTCAGTATCATCTAAAATAATGAAATAAGAGGTAACTCCATGAACACAATTATTTTTTAAACTTTGTATCTGAAAAATTATCATTAGCAAAAAATGTGTCTCCTCTTCTCCTGAAAAGTCAGCAGACAGGATAAATAAAAAGTTATCCTACCAGAAAACTCCCCAAACTCATATAGAATGCGATTAGAATTTCAGAAGTACAAGACAGCTGTGTCATACTTGACTTTCAATTTAACATGTAAGTTTTAGTTTCATCTTCCTTCGATGAATAAATCTACATTGTATAAACTTAAAGTAATTTAAATAAAGGAAATATGCAGTTGAGTCAGAGGACAGGTAATACTCCTAATACATAAGGCTCAGGCAGAGAGAGGTAGATGTCACCTGTAAAATTAAATAAAATTGTTCCTTTTTAAAATACGGCAGGGAATGGTGCAGTGGTACTTTTCAGAATTCAAGTGGAACTGCTTTCTATTAACCCAGACTTGGAACTGACCCATTGTCACCATGTAGTAGTAAAAGCAAAAGAGGGTAAAAATTACCTGTTTAATAAGTACATTAAGTTCTATGGTGCTCAAGGGAAAAGTAGGTATATTCCTCTTGACTGTATCTATACAACTTGCAACTAGTTGCAGCTGTACAGTATTGTACAAGGATGGTTCTATCCCCAGACCAGTAAGCAGTACAGATCTATCACAAACAGATATGCAGATCTAAGTCCTTCTATGGGACCAAAAATTAGATGTTTCTGGTCTTGAATTTATGTGATGAGTTTTATTCCAGCCCATAGCTATCAGTGAATGAATCAGATTAAATGTTACTTGACAAATTCCATGAAATTCCTTCCATAAATTATTCAGTAATATTTTTCTTATTCTTAACAAATTTATAGAGATAGTAGAATAATTAGTAAATCATTCAGGGATAAATTTATCTCTTTTCCATTCCATTGGCACTAAAACATTCTAGATTGCACGCAGAATATTATATTCATTGGTAAAATATCCAAAGTTATTTGTAAATTAGACTAATATTTGCATTTTTTTATTAACCATGTTTAAATTGACAGTATTATAAAGCAGATTCCTGCAACTCAAAATGACGACATTATGACAATAGAAACCCTTCTTTTACAGTGAGGAAAATTAATTCTGTCATTAAACCTTAAATGATTAATTGTGTCCTCTGTTCTTTGCTCGCCAATCTCAGTAGGAAGTTCTCTCTTGAATAGTCTACTGGCTGGCCTTGACCTGGACACCTAATTTTTAGACACCTAATATCGGGTGAGACAGATTCCATCAGATACTTTGGAATCACTGAGCTGCACAAACTTACCGTCAAATCAACAGTCTTCATTATGAATAATCCAGTAGTATCTTAAAAATCCATATAAAGTGAGATTTTCAAAAGCCTACTTTATTGGTCTAACTCTGCCCCCATTAAAGTCAATGAGGGTTTTATCACTGACTTATGGGAGCACTAAAGAAGCAGAAAGGGGGTAATTCGAAAGTATCTTACATGGCAAACTTGGCAATATCAGCTCAGGATCAAGTACTTTAAAAAGTCTTACCCTAAATGTAAATATTCTTAGCTATTTCAATGCAACACCTATTCAAGAAACTGTTTGTTAGAAGAAGTCTTACGATTTCCCTCAAAATTATATTTCACTGGTTTAGGTCGTACTAGAGCTTAAATCTTGCAGACTAAATTCAGGCAACACCCGTGTGCTTTAATACTAGTTTAACATCACCATGAGCCTGTATTCAGAGCAGAAAGGACCATACCAATTGCCACTTGTGCAGTTTACTCCTACCGGGGCAAGACTAATGTATCTGAGATGAAGGACAATGGGGTCACAGAAGGTATTGCTAGATCCAACAAATACATTTGGATCAGAAACATTTTCTGCTACAGCTGGAAATGTTCATGAATTCTACGATATAATTTTGTCATTTCTACCCTATTCTATCATATGACATGTTCTATCATAATGAGCATGAATTCTGTCATCTCTGGGAAGACCACAACATGGGCATTCAAACTCTACCCTTACAACAACAACCCTCTAGCTACAGTATATAACCAGAAATAGACCTTCTGTGTTAGCCTGTCTTCAGAAAAAAAAAACAAAAGACAGTTATATAGCAGCAATTGAAAAAAAGAGTACTCTTAAATTATCTAAATTAAAAATTTTTCTGCAAATGCAAATAAGCAACAACCACAGTTCTAGCACAGTGTAGCCGTCCCTTGTTTATAACCAAGTACATTGACATTCAACAAACAGCGCTGCATAAAATTTCATCTCCCTGTGGGGAAAATTTAAACTTATTTTATTATTCCTTTGGAGTATTTTAAATGAGAAAAAAATGAAGATAAACTGCAGTTGACCCTAGGCATTATAAATGCCATTAAGTCTCTCGCTCTGTTAGGCCCATCTGTTGCTTTTCAGGCCAGCTATTCATTAACCTTATTAGCACCGGCCCCTATAGCCTTGAGTTGACATTTCCCTGGTTAATATGGAAAGACCATTTCCTAGTACACATGAAGATGCTGATTAAAGAATTTGTATGAATTGTCCAGTAGATGCAGTAGGATAGAGAAACAACTGATCGGTTTTTCCAAATCCAACACAAACTTCCTTTCTGTGGGCTTCTAGGGGACTGCAGTGTTCCTATATATTAATACGCAGCTTTGCACAGCTACTGTCCTATTCAAATCAGCAGAAAATCAGTCTTCTTGGCATCAGTAATAATCTCTATCTGTTGCACCAATATAAATCCAGCAGGCACACTCTCAGATTTTGTACTAGATTTACTGATGAGAGGAAAAAACAACAGCAAATGTATTCATTTCACTGATACACCCAGCAGCTTAAAATGATTTGAATACGTAAACTGTTTATCATGTTTAACCCATTGATAAGAAGTCACAGTAAGGTGAATTGTTTGGCATTTAATCCCAATGCTTCTTCATGCTGGGCATTCATGCAATTTTGTACTCCCACAGAGAATATCGTGAGCAATTTAATTTGCAGAATGAGTTCAGACGAAGTGTTTTTCCCGCTCCATTTTAAGTTAGGCACTGCAAGCATAAACAAAATTCCATATATTTTTAAACCTGTGCACACTAAAACAAATGTTTCAGAAAGTAAACAATAAGAATTCCTTCCACATTACTATTTGGTGGCAACAGCTGACATTATTTCACACAGTAAAAAGATATTATGAACCTTTCTTTTCAGTGCAGAATTTGGTTTCAGTTTTTTCTGAAAAGTCTCAGAGTGAAAGTAAATGAACTAATGGGTTAAACTAGACAGGGACAGTTCAGCAGCCGTTCTCAGCATCCCTTTGGCACTTCTGATTCTTCTTGTATCTGTGGCAATACAAGGTAATTTCCAGATAATTTTTTCCCATAAGTGGAATGTCAGGATAATTTATAGAGCTGCCCTATTCTTCCTGACTGGTTCATTTAGTTAAGACTAAACCTTTTAGGATTTTAAGGCTAAAATTAAGACTGTCCTTCCTAAAAACACCCAATTTGGCAATGTAATTAATTAAAAATAAGATCTGACCTACAGAAACGACTACAATTACTGTAGGTGGAATGTACTGGAAAACATACAGCTGCCCAAATCTCTTTTGCTTCAAGGATGTATTCATCAAGTATTCTTACCTCTGTTAATCATTGTGTGTCTTTTCTTGTGAAGTTATCTGTCTCTACCGTACCTGTCCTAAGCCTGTGTAAAACACAACCTCTCTCTTCACATTTGGGTCTTTTTTAATCACCAACAGCCCAGCATTAATTGATACGGAAAAAAAGAAAGAGTAGTCATAAATGGTGTAGATCTTTTCCCGAACCCAGTGAAATCAATGGAAGGACTTGCAGGAACTTTGCATGGTTTGGGGGTACATGGAGTCCTCTGAGTGTCTTACATAAGGGCATGTGTCACTGAAAATGTTACCAGTGTACACCTCCTCCTGTTGTCACCCCTGGGATAACCTCTTTCACCTCAGTGTCTTGACTTATATAGACCTGAGGACTGAGCCTGCACCTTTATTCCCTCAAAGAAATGCTGATATTTACAACTGTGAAGTACCCAAAAAGTCACATCATGGGACCTATTTAAAAATGGTCCTTTAACACAAACAAGAAAAAGCAGTTTCTATTGGAATTTCTAGCAATAATGGATAAATCTTAAAGATGCAGTTCAAGTTTGATAAACACCTCAAAGTTTGCTTGCCTGTCTGAAAGCTATTGACTAAAAAATCTGTATTATTTGCACCTGCTCAGTTTAGCTGGGAAGTTTAGAAAAGAATCTGTTTCTTGAGGCATGGCTAATAGATACAACTGAGGACATTCAAAGATAATCATTAAGTGTAAGGTCTGAAAAAAAGAAAAAGAAAAATAACAATTTCTTCAGACTTCATAAACACATTTACTTCAGATTTGATTCAGGAAATAGGTTAAGAAATTGTTTTACTCTTGTTTTATTTGTCATCACTTTTAGTTGTTATTTTAGTTTTTAATATTGGGAAAAAAAAACCCACACCATGTTAAAAAACTTGCTTAGCATTTCAGTGAGACACAGAGGGAGGCGAAAAGAACAGTTTCTGTCTGCTCCTCTGCCTTCTCTCCTCTGCAATGTGCTGAGCTGCAAGCTGAAGCTCTGTAATAGAAAAACTTTCCCAGTTCTAGTGCAACAGATGTTTTCGCAAGTGCTTCGACTCCCAGAGAAGCAAGGCTGGAGATACATATATAAGCTCCCTGATCCTAACAGAACACCACATTACCCAGCAATCACAAAGCAGCCTTTATGTGAGATTTCATACAAAAATATAAGATACCAAAAAAAGAAGTTTCACACCTAGGAAGCTACTGGGTTTTTTTCAGTGTAATTATTTTTTTTTTCCTGCATATGCAAGATCTTCCACCTTATGCGTCTGTGACAGTACATTTATCAATTTGCTGGCTTGAAGTTTGAGCTTTCCCTTAACTTGCATAATGCTACCTCACAATTCAGTTCCTAATTCAAAACAAGATTTCTTGTACAAAGCCCTGTACGTAGAAGAAAAGGCGCTGTGCCTTATCCTTTGTAACTGAACAAAGATAAAATGTAGAAAGTGTGAAAAAAACAGACATTCTTATTCCTGGTTTTAGATTAAATTTCCTTCTTGTTCTTCTGCAGTCCTTTGTCCTCCACCAGGCACAAAATACCACCCAAGCAATTCTTGTTAATGCTGTTAAGAATTACCTAAGTAAGTATTAAAGAAGAAAATAGCATTTTTTTTTTTTCCTGAGACAATCAGAAGAATAAGTAATCTGCTAATTTCTACCAGCAAATGAAAGAAGATCATGGTTCCATTTCAAAACAAGTGTTCACACAATTTTGACTCTACTGGAGTGTATTTTACTTGGAGCACTGGAAGTTCATCTCACATCCAGCAGAATTTAATACATATTTCTTAAATAATCTATTTGAATGCATATTACTCAAATACCAAAGAAGCTCATTCCACCTAGAAAAAGAGGAGGGCATGTCTCAATCTTATAGGAATCGACAAGATGGACTGTCAAGGTTTTAAATGTGAAGGGAGCAGGTGAGTTTGTATTGCTGATAGCAAAAAACAACCCAATAACAACCGTAAAGCCCTTCTTGTGAGCTAAGTTATGTAAATTGAAGAATGCCCTTACTGTCAGCAGGTATATTATTTCGAAGAAGACAGACAACTGTGTTAATCTCCTTTCTGCTTAATCCCTGTCTCTCCACAAATCATCATGTCGACAGTTTAAACAGATTTAGATGTGACTGAAATCAAGAAAAGGAGATAGTCTCAGGATGCTGGGGCTGATGCAGGCCTCCAAGAGGTAATTTTGTTTGTGGTAGAGAGCGAGCGCAGGAGAGAGAGTAAATCTAACAAATCTAACAAAGCAGCCCTCTGGCCCAGCCCTGAGGATCAAATCCAATTCTACCAAGATACACATTAAGCCCTGTCTATCACAGCTTTGCCCTTGAAAAGACAAATAATGATGAGATTCACCTCGTTGTGCTTTTCTCTGGAGAGAGGAGATGGAAGACATTTAAGGAGCCTGCACTATAGCTCATTTTGAATACCTTTTATTATTTAATTCTTATTACCTTAGAGCAGGGGTAAAAAAAAAGTTAACTCTGTTAGTTTAACCACTCATTGTCCCTTAAGTAAGACACAATAGTCACTAGAGCAACAGAAGCAGTCAATAATCAAGAAAGTAGTGGTCAGTGGAACAGTGGCTCATGCATTATGCATCCTGACCAAATTATTTGTTGCAAACTGCAGCTTTTGTACTTCTTCTTTTAGGTGAAAAGGATGGATTTCTACTTACTGCTCTACAGAAAATGATTGTGGAAAATGTTCTCAAAAGACTGCTGTCAACTGAAAAGAAAAAAAACCAAACAGTACAACTTTGAATATTTAATTTAATCGTTTTCTGATAGTATAAAAGTTAGATTCACTCATGTTCTTCTGTGCCTGGACTCTGTCAAAACCAGTCCTTTAGCACTCTTTTTCAGTACTTAATAGCCAAGTTATAGATGAAAGAAATCCTTTTTCAATAAGGATTACTAGCACGCCACTCTTGAAGTCTGTAAAGCAGAAATTCTCCCACTTAATCACTTTAGCTTTTACTCTTATCCGATGAAATCAGCATTTGCAAGACTATACTAAAATAGCAAAAATAGTCTTTGGAATAATCTTCAATGCAAAGAAAATTATAATTACCTAGGTGGTCTGCATGATCACAGCTTGCAATTCTGTGTCTTAGAAGAAAACCAGAAAATTAATTAGTTAATGTTAGTGATACTCTTTGAAGATGAATAGCTATATGAAAGTGCTGAGAATTATTAGAGTTATTAGACAGAACAATTAACCACTACTCACGATTAAAAATTGAAGTAATTTAATTGAACTAAAGGGGATGCCACTGTTTGCAGTGCGTTAAGGGGAAAGCAAAAGAAAATCTGGGCAGATTATCAGCGTACAAGACTGCAAGGCCCTTCGGGAATGACAAAAAGGGTGCAAGGTTCTGCATCCAGCAGTGTCCAGGAGCCATTCTTCAGCTGGGGATTGCAAGAGCAAAATCCTCTCTGTCCCCTTCTGCCAACAAGTACAATTTCTCTTACTGTCCTTTGCTGTGGGGTCTCTCCTACCTGAAGAGAGGCACATAGAGGGAAGAGGTGGGCACACATCACAGTATGGGAGATGGAACTTGTGTTTGCATTCTCTTTGGAACACTTGTAGTCTCCTCTGAAACCTTCCTACTCAACTTCAGCTGAAATTATTTCTGAGAAAGACTTTTGGTTTTGACAAATTACCTTTTTAATGTCAAGAAAAGACTTTGTCAAAATAGCTCTGACCTATTGTAGACGCAGTAGTTCACTCCCTGGACCTTGAAGGTGCCTCTTTTGGCAGGCACTGCCTCTTCACAGACTATTACTATGCTGTATTTTAACACTTTTATCTGTTTGTAGCTACCCATTCATTGTGTCCTTTGGAATATGTTTTCATGTTATTCAAACATGGTACTATGTCGCAATTGCTACCTAGAGATTTATTTTATGTGGTTGAAATTGAGTTTTCTTTCTCAGCCAAGTTTTTTTACTTCATGAAATACAATTTTTTAATTTCTTAAATGCTTTTAGATCATAGGACTGAAACAGCTAAGGAAGTATGAGATGTAATATTCAAATTACATATAATAATATTAGCATATAATTCAGTGAGAATGAATTGACAAATTTAGATTCCCCTTCTACATTGTGAGCCACCTTTCCTGGAACTATTCATAATTCAGACATATTAGAAGAGTCCTTAACCATGGTATTTTATGGACTGTTGAATATTCATAATTTAAACTATACATTTTCTTAAGATTGCTCAAAGGAGCTATATAGTGAAATTTCTATTCACTGATTGCTTTATTGTTCATGAAGAATTGCTTGTGTTTGCAAAATCAGAAATGAGCTTTTACTAGTACTTTCCCATCACTTTTAAAATTTGCTTCATGAAAACACATTGTTCCGTGAGCTACTTTGCCTGGATACCTGCAACAATACTCCAACAGTATTGTGCAGGTGAAAGCAATTCCTGATGGCAAGTTTAAACTAATTCTTTGTCATGGCCACCCTGAACTTCTACTGATTTGTGTGTGTGTGTGTGAATAACTAACAGAAGCTTATAGTTTTTTAATGGGTTTTCTTTCAAAAAGTGTGAAAGTTATGAATGTTTATGTATATGTGTTTAGTGGGCCGATGTTTTCAGTAATTCCACAGACAAAGGGCACTGAAAGTCAGCAATGAGTAAAGTTGCAGACTCCTTAAAATTAAAAAAATCACCCTGGCAAGCGGACTGGGTTTTGCAAAGATCTAGAAAATGTAGCGATAATTAAACGCAGTAAAAGGAATAGTCTCAAAGTTAATTACATAACTGGAAACGCAGAAGAAAGCTGTGACAGTCCTCTTGCTCTGAGGTATTCCTCTAAAGGAATCATCTCGGCAGTGAGACCCAGTGCTCTGCACCGCGCTGGGGAACGGTTAAGGGCTGTGGTCACCTTATATTGCCTGTGGCAAATGCAACCTCTTCAGAGACTAAAGAACAGGGAGGTGGATGTCTGCAGTGGCTGAGCCATCGCGAGTCTCGTAGCACCAAACAGCTACACTTTATAATGGTAATGCTAGACAAGAATGCCCTTTTAGGGTCACTGGCCATCTTATTTGCTGAGATGCTACATTTATAACTGGATGCCGGGTGCGAAAAGATTAATAATGCATCTTTCCAAATGCAAATAATAAAGGAGCTGTCTGTAGCTCAGGGCTGAGGTGCAAAAGCACAACACCATCATGAAATGTGATCAGCCACTGTTCATGCTGCCTGGACTTCACGAGAGTGAGCACAAAGGCTGTGATGAGAGAAAGGTATGTACTCAGTCAGGCCCATTCCGTGTAGCAATAAGAGATCTTGAACTCTTCTGCTAACCTTTATGCCAGGCTAACAAAGTACTGCATTCACTGAAGACGGAGTATCAGAAGGAAATGGTCCAAAACATAAAAAATATTTTAAAGAACACCTTCCTTAACTATAGATAATATTCACATGTCACCCAGGTGTGATCACAACCAAATAATACGTATGTCACCATCTTCATTTCATGCCCTTGCATTATTAGATAGTCCAGAGCAATTCTAGCCTAACAGATAAGAACAAATAAAGCCAGTAGGCTGGATATTGCAGTATCAAGCCATGCAGTTAAATTCCTTACTACTGCCCTTGCCTGGCACTGACTTCTTTGGGGCAGTAGTATTTTATATACATAGTGGAACTATGTGCTAGCTGAAATACAACTTGTAATGCCTTGGGCCTGGATTGCTTTATATCTTACGAAAATGTTAATTGCTTAGTAGCTATCTTTTTTTCAGTTTTAATTAAACATTATCCTAGGAAAATTTTTATTCGTGCAGTGTGCCACGTATTGATTCTTTTTAAACAACCTCCTTGAACTAGAAGAAAAACAGTCTTCCTGGCTTTTTCCTTTTTCTCATATTTCTAAATTGTATTTCTCTGTTCTGTTTTCTAGACAGTACTGATGAACAAAAAGAATCATCTTAAAGCTTTTCTGTTGATTCCAATTTTTGGCTGAACTTTATTATGATGTTTCTATTGTTCATTCTTGTTCTGGTTATGCAAATATCTTTATATAGGCAAATTTTAATGAAAGCAAACCTGTTTCCAGTATCGCTGTGAAGTCTTCATGCTTTTATTCATTACACCATAGCGTCTGAGGTAAAAAAGAAGAGAACGCTATCTAGAAAGCCAAGTATAGAGTGCAATGAGCATGTCACAATTTATTGTGAAGGCTTTTCTGGTTTTGACAAGTGACACAACTAACTGCAGAGTGCAGAACCCTCTCTACTCCCATCATAGTCCAGGTGCTTCACTTAAACAACTCAAACTTCAGACAAGTCACTGCTGCTTTCAAGCTGCACGCACAAATATAACAAAACCATACACATGTGCTCCAGTAAGACATTTGGTGTAGCATGTTACTTTGGCATTTGCAAGTCTAATCCTCCCAAAGTTATGCACATAAACCATCATCCTGAGAAGTCAACTTATGCTACAGATGGGAAAAGTTATGCCAGCATGTTCCTATGAAATAACATTCCCCAGAAGAAACAGGACCTGAGTGGAATGTCTTGCACTGAAAACAATGCTCAAGATAAGAATTGTCAAGTTTCCTTTGCCTGATCCTTCCAGCAGCTCTCAAGCACAGCACTGAAAAGTTTGCTCACTAGCATGCCACAGAAATGGCAAAGGAGGCTGACATCCCAGGATTATACCATTAACCCAGGGTTTCTGCACTAACCACGGTATGTTGCAACAACAGCCTAGTTCATTTTCACTGAGTTGATGAGATTAAGGAGATAAGAGCTCTTTCCTCTTGTGTATGATAGCAAAGACCTAACTTAATATCTTTGTGATCACACTGTTAAGTCTTAATAAAGTGATGGAAGTAATTGCAGCCGATTAGTGTTCTTGATCTAAAGTTCTCAGACTACTGTAAGGCCTTTGACTTAACACATTTTGCTTATGAAATTAGAGCAACACAAAGCCAATATGAAAGCTATGAAAGGATTAAAACTGGCTGGTAGTTTCATAAATGGCTATGAGCAGCTCCCACTTTCAAGAATCTACCTCACCTGCTAGTTGTTTGGTTCCCTTGGTTCTTTCTAAAAGCAGCAGAGAAAAAGTAAGAGAAACACCTTCAGAGGACAAAAATGGAACTTGCAGTCTCAAAAATAGCCTTGGAAAGAACCTACCACCAAAATTCTGTAAGGAACTTTGGCAGACTGGTAACCGAGATAACTAAAGTTGCAATCCCCCAGACAGAAAAGGTAAAATAAATATCATCATTTGCATCAAGAGTGGACAGCAGTTAGTTTTTTAATATATGCTGTATGATATATCTGTGATTACACAGAAGTAAGTACTTCCAGAGGACTTAAAATATTTTGCTTCCAGAGGGCATAACTGTGTGTGAAAGGCAAACAATAAGGACAGATCACTAATACTAAGGTTGGATCACTTACTAAAATGAGCACCAGTGTAAATATTCGGTATGGCTTTGAGTATTTTTAATGCATTTAGTATGGCCAAATGCAGCCATACTTGCAGAACAGAAGACTCCGACTCCTACTGCTTATCTGGGGACATAGGCATTAAGAGACCTAATCAGCTAAACACAGCCTCCATGTGACAGCATGGTCACATAAACCCTGTGTGAATAAATAGGATGTTTATTGGGAATAGAGAAGATATCTGTATTTCTGTACTTGGCAGTGGTGCAAACACTACTGGGATATTGTGTTGTCCAGCTCCAAGGCCTGCGACATTAGAAGGGTGTTAATAGTGTAGAAAATGTTTACAGAAGATCTATTGATCAGAAAATACTTCTCACAATGCATGTCCTTCAGTAACTAGCTCATTCCATCTGCCTTAATAAAAGGAAGATTACGGGATTGCATTCCCAAAGTCACTGTACCTACATGACAAACAGGCACTTCATAATAGAAGATTCATCAGTCCAGCAGGTAATTCTGTAATGAGATCAAATGATCTAGATGAAGCAAGCCAAATTCGGACTGACTATAAAACACTAAAGTTAAAGACTAATAAAACATTAAAATAATTTGCTACTGATTATGGCAGACTTACCTCTGGAAACATTTTCAACAAGATTGGTTATTTTTCTAAATGGAACACTCTAGTTCATATGGGAATTAATTCAAAAATCTCCGATGGACTGTGTTATGCAGGAGGTCACAGCAAATGACCACAATGGTTCCTTCTGGCTTTTATAATCTATGAATCTCTGAACTTGGTTCAGTAAAACGAATACAGCTGCCTAGCTGCAGGCACACCAGATAATGGACTAAGCTTTCTCCTCTTCCCACTGCTGATATGTAAGCCCACATTCAAAACTCCCAGCAAATAGTGCACTGAAATAAATTAATATTCCTCTTGATACAAGTGGCTGGTGCATAAACCTGAAAAATCTGTGTTGACTGTTTTATGTTTAGGCATCTTGGGCCAAATTAGAAGAAAATTTAAGTACCTAGAAGACGCAGTCTTCAAGGATAGGACACAGAGCACCAATGACTGGTAATCACTGACTGCAGACAGTTTATTTTTCTCTCATGCATAATTCTTCATTTGTAGATAATTTCATTTACAATGTAAACCTAAATTCATCTAAAGTGGTCTAAGGCCTACTAAAATCATGAGACTTTCCACTGACTTCTGTTGCCTTTGATTTACTCCTTAGGTCTTAACTCTATGTACAAAGGACACCAAAACCAAAAGGCTATTTAAATAGATGTTCCAGCTTTCTGCAGTTACTAGCTGGTATTGTTTTATGTTGAACAAGATAAGCAAAAGCTTTCCAAATAGATGGCTTATATGTACCAGCACAGGTGCTTTCACCAATCCACTCCTGCTCATATAAAGATCTGGCTGTAGGAATGAAATTCCTTCTAGATACAGTTTGGTTGTTAGCAATCACAGCAGCGTTTCTGATGAACAGAAAGATGTCTCATTTCTGCAATACATGTTAAAGTCAGGGAAGATGGACCTTGGAGAGCAAGGAAAATTGTGGTGTACCAAACACTTTAAATTCAAAACCATAAAATTCAAGTCTATTCAGTATGTTCTGATTTGTCCCTGCAGCAATCAAATGAGACATCAAGAATGACTGATGGGTCTTTGAAGGCTGTGGAAGGACAACGGTGTATGAGTACAGATCTGTGCTGCAACTTTTCTGCTAAGCTGGAAGATAGTTGTCCACTGGCATGATGATGTTCACCAGCCAGGTGAACTAGAGGAAAGGGAGGAATCCACTCAGTATTTACCATACCAACAGCACAATGACAGCTGATGCTGATGAAAATGGAATCAAGTTAAACAGGAAAGCACCTGGTCACCACAAGAAAGCAAGCATAAGACAAGATAAGGAATGTGGTAAAGACACAATCCCCCCAAAATAGTATACCTTAACTGATGATCTCGAGGTGCAGTTTTGAGTACAAATAACCTGAGACACCATAGAAACACTTTAGCAACCAGTTGAAGAAACATCTCTGGGCACTAATTCAAAATGTAGATGACATACTGGTTGACCAAATCCTTTCACTTCTGGTCACCTTTCACAGACTTAGGTAAAAACAGAGCAGAATCAATCTTTCATGTTCACTTTTCTAATGATCTTGAATCACTGAAGAGAAAAAATAAAAGCTGAAAACTGTGCAAAGTCTATTGCTTTTCCCATACTATAAGAAACTGCTCTTAAACTGGATGAGTGAATGGATGGGTGAATGGATGGAAGGATGGAAAGAGAAAGATAACGTGTGTGTGCATGAGTATATGCACACCCACACAGCTTTCATGTGTATAGAAGTGTGTGTGTATTTATATATCAAAAAGTGTATTTGCTACAGAGAAAGTTTAGTTCAGGCAGACCCCCGGGGAATGCATTCAAAAAGAAAAAGGAAAAAAAAAGCTCCAGTGAGAGAGCTTTTGAGCACCCTGAAGTTAGGATGACAAACATCCATTTCAAACAGATTCAAACACTGCGGCATACAGGAATGGTAGACAGTTGTGGAAAACAGAACAGTTTGCACTAGTAAGAAAATCGGATGCTGTGCAGTATCTAAGGTAACACTTTTTAATTTAAGAATCAAAACAAAGAACTTAAACAGAAATTAAATAGATGCAGTACAGCATACATGGCTTATTAAGTCAGTCACAACATTTCTGTTTTATGCTGCTATTTTAACCACAGACTTCTGATTTTTAAACAAAGCTTCTGATATCATGCAGGGTTAGCCTAGATTTTAAATTCTGATAGAAGCAGTTTCATATGTTAGAGAAAACTCAATAGATGGAAAATAGATTGTTTTTCTTCAGTGATTATTTTATTCCACAGATCACGGAGTTGCTAAAGGCAGTGGGACTCTCCCCTGTGGTGCTTTTTGCTTGGTATTTGTCAAGTGAGTTGCAGAATTGTTCATCCGGTACTAATAAACAATCTCATTAATGCTGTCTGAGCCCTGCTGCCTGCTCCAGCAAATCTGTCCAAACCTTCATAGACTAGTCACCTTTACTGCAACACACTCTCTCCCTTGTGTGCAGGGAGAACTCCTCCTCCCTGCTGCATTCCTTATCTCCCCAACTACCTCTTCATGGTCTCAGTCATTAAATTAACACAAAAAGGATGATGTAGAGAAACTAACATACCAATTTAACAGGTGTATATTATTTTCACAAATTACAATACACTAAGCAATACAAACCATACGATCCGGGGGACTGATGATTTTTCATCCCTCTATTATTCGTGGATTTTTTTTACTCATTGCGAACAGTCCATTAAAACTAGAGAGAAAGCTGATTTACAAGCAAAGTTTCAAATCCCATTTACGGGTATCTATCTCAGATCTCAATCCTCTAGGAAAATCGCATTAGTTTGCTCTGCTAGAGCTTACAGTCCCTCCAAAAGCAAATAAAAGTCTCAGGACTCAATCTTGTCTGATTCAACACTCCTCAGCCTGGCAAAACATTACCCCTGTGGACAACATTTCTATGGTGGGTCCCCAGGAACTTCCACTCCAGGTAGAAGGAAGGTGAAATAATTAATACTTTTCTAGACAAGGTCCCTTAACTATAGAAGCATTTAAGGATTTTTGTATCTCTAAATAGAGATAGGTAGATAGCCAGTTCTGTTTTTCTAAGATAATCCTTTTTGCTTTGTGAGTTTAAAAACTTTAACTTGGCTTTTACTTATTCAGTTATTGCTTTATAGAGTATTTGTACAATAGGCTTACAGTTCAAAATTGTATTTATCTCAGTTATGAGAGGAGGAACCATTACTGACAAAATGACAAGCCAGGCTACCCTTGTAAGAGAAGGTCTGCAGATGTAAAGGTATCAAAAAAAGTGTTCACAGGATCTATACCATGCAAATATAAGACCTGAAGGCTCCAAAACCTCCAGAGTGAATAAACTCAATAAAAGAAACATGAAAATAAAATGAGGTCGTTATAGAGAATGTTTCTATACAGCCAGAAGTCTCAGCTCCTGTTTTGAGAGCTGACCTACACACAAAACATCCAGGTGACAGATTTCTTTGGGATCAGGGAAGGCATTCATGTGTGTACATGTCGCATCATCCCTCTGCTCAGCCCATTCGGGTACTGAAATTTCAGGCTCCTTCTCTTACAAACTTGT
>NW_010529526.1:353-3968 GCF_000687285.1 Phaethon lepturus | reverse complement strand
GCATTCCTCTCTGAGACAGAGTGAATTCACAAAAGGTGATAGTTCTTTCTAAAGGAATAAGAAAATAACTGCTTAATGAGGAGCTGGGTAGCGTAGTTTTGCCTTCAAACTTTGCTCACAGCATCCAGGGCATCTGGATTTTTGCAGTCTTGCCCAGAATTATTTATGCATATCAAGAAATCTCATTTATTTTCTTTGTAAAATGTGCTTGGCAATTTACTAATGTCAAAAGGGGAAAAGAAGATGGTTCTTTACCGTTAGATTCAGATGCTGCTTCACAAGTGAAAAACTGAGATTTTAATGCGGGCTGAGTTCCAATAATGCCATTTGATGAACTTTCTTCCTGCATTCTCAGCTGAAACTACATATCCTGCCCAGCACAGCAAACCAAACAGCTGTCATACGAGTGACACTTAGTCACTGGCATGCCTAGATCCACTATTCAAGGTGCATGAAATAGGAAGGGTCTCATATTCGGTTGTCCCTGCTTTCTCACAACAATTTTTTAACTAAAAATACATAAAAAATAAATATTTTCAATATAGTTATGTTTTAAAGGAGTAACCATAAGTGTCAATGTTTTCAGTAACTAGTTCTTAATGAATGCTTGACATAGGAGAGAAAAATTTCAGTGAAATCTGAAATAGTTCTTCAATGCCTAAAATTCATCATTAGTTGAACCCATGATACATCCCCAAATCAAGGAACTCAGTGAAGATGGTACCCTCAGCTACAAGAGGTACCATCTACAAAGCAAACAATAAATCTATCTTTTAAAAGTCTGTTCTTGAGCTGTTTGTTCCAACTGTCTCTATATGCAAAAGAGAACATTGCAGAAGGGATTAATAAAACACAGGTTTGCTTTTTATTTTATGGAACTATTAGCCATCAAGATGAAATAATCCCGATGCATGATTATGCTGAATAACCAGATAGTCAGCTAGGCCAGTTCAATAAAGCATAATCCATAACACTCTACCAAAAGAAGATGGAAATCAAGAAAGAGACTTATCATCAAATAAAACCAATTTATTCCTCACACAGTTTTCTTGTTATTGCCATCGTCCATTTTCCCTCTGTTATTCCTGCTCATTTTGCCAGATCGTGCTTTATTTGATCTCTTCTCCTATTTCCATATTTTGTCCTTTCTGGTTATTTTCATCCTTTTTATAATATTGTTACAGAAAAGTTGGGGAAAGAACTCTTTAACGCCAATGTAGTACTAAAGAGTAGGCATTCTTCATTTGGCGCCGGGTGCAGGGGGGATCCTTCTGCCTAACATGCACACCAGGTCGTGAGAGGCAGGCATTTTTATAAATGTCATGATTCATATATTCATTATATTTCCTGGAAAAAGTAGTCTTATGTTGATTAGTTCCCAGAAGTCATTTACATAATTTCCCTCCCTTTTGCACAGACTCCGCACTGCCCTGGGGGCGTCCCTTGGGCGGTCTCTCGTGGCTGTGGGCCCAAAGGAATTGTTCTCTTTATCTCTTGTTCAGGTATCATCAACTTTGATTGCCTCAGCAACGTTGACTGCAGCAGTTAGCATGTAGTAAACATGTCCCCCTCCTAAGCACATATTTACACATCAACAACTTTGATTGCAACAATATCCTCTCTAGTCTCTTTTATTTTTCCTCGCACTTCCAGTCTAAAGGAATTCATACGTTCTTCATCTCTTTTCTTATGTAGTGATTCATTCAGTTTCTGCCATCTCCTGTCTAAATTTTGTATGCAATCTTGTATTCTGAACGTGCACTTCAAGTATTTATTTTTCACTTCTTTTTACTGAATTACACACACCCATGCTCATGCTGCATTGTTCTGCTTCCTAATTATTAATTCCGAGAGACATTAGTGATGTACCACAAATTTGTTGTTAAGATGTCAACCATTTCCTAACTAAAAACAAAACAAAACAATCATTCTCAGATAAGGAAGTAAAACGTTTGGTATGATTAATATTAATGTTTCCAGCATGACTGAGCAACTGAGGGGAGGATCTCAAACTTCTCCTATTAAATATCAGCAGAAAAAGGTTGTATTCTTTACTTATATCTATGTGCAATTGCTTGTATTTCATTCAGATCTGGATTTGCACACACATGACATTGATGACTTTGCAAGATGCAGGTCTACACTGCATTTCAGAGCCCACCATGTAGCGCCCTGGTTTTGCAGTCACTGCCACATTTCAGTGAGGTGACATGCAAGCACAACAGCTCAGGTCTAGAAGCAGTAAAACGACCTCTGGGCAGTGCTGCATCTGACTAAATGAGCCCCATCTCCCCTGCATGACTGAGCTACAGAATAACATAGCTACGCTTCACTCCTTCTGGGTCCCAGGATCCTCTCTGATCGCTCTTACACTGCCGGAAGGCTTACTTAAACCTCTGTAAACCTTAAATCTCTGTACTCAGGATGCAGTTGGGCTCTTAAAATGACAAAGGACAACCATTCTTGTGCTCTTCTTTGGCAGCATGGCTGATGGGCTTTTGTAACCTTAAAAGAAGCAAATTTGAACCCATATCAATAACATTGCTGTAATTTTGCAACATTTTATTAATATTTAGTTAGGCGTTAAATATATATATACACAATTTATTTTTTTTTACTATTGCTCTGTAACATGCATTTCCAGGGACCCTGAGCAATATGTGAACCCTAAGATAACTTCATCTGTGTGATGAGGAACATATCAGAACTGTATTTAATTCCACCTGGAAAAATATCACTGAGATGCCAAGGCTTAAAAAATGTCTTCAAAAATCTGTATCTGAAGAAAATTCACTAAGTTACTCTGATAAATACCTAAAATGCTTTAGCTGCCTATGCCTATGAAAGTTATCCACAGACAAGAAGTATGTCGCATTAATGCAAGCAGGAGTCTATGGTAGCAAAAATAACTACACTGTTTTGACAGCGTTAAGTGGAAATACCTCTGAGTTGCATATGCAGGACTGCAGCAAACACTGCAGAAATGTGCAGGGCCCTCTTTTCTTCAAAATCGAGTATGCAGAATTGATTACTGTGATGTGCAGTACTGTACTGCTGCTTCTGTTAAGTATTGCCTTATCATAAAAGGGAAATGTAAGTCTCATATTTTGGCCTCCACTTTACATTTATGTTCAATCAGTCTCATTATCTGTCCTTGAGGTTTCGTTGCGAAGTTTTGATGCACAAGACTGATCCCTTTCTGGATAATATTTAAACTTCTGTGCCTCAGCGTCAAGACTCATCAACCCCACCCAAGGGAGGTAATATTATTTCCAACATCATTCTGTGTCAGGAAGCTAATCTAGCACATCAAACACAGGACTACCTCCCAGACTTGTGCTCCACCACAATGCTATCATGTAGTGCCCATCCAAGCACAGTACATATGTTATGTCAACACAGCACCACCCCACAGGACGGGAGAATATCCCTAACTCAGTACTGACTCTCATAACTGATGTCTACTTATTCACAGAAAAGAAGCGCAATCACAGAAACGTTCCTCTGTGTGGCGGACCACATGCAGCCCTGATACGTGCATATCCTTCTGCCTCCACCACTCCTGTAACTGCAGCACTTTGCAGGCTCTAGTTTTTGTGATGGGTTGACCTTGCC
>NW_010529526.1:0-322 GCF_000687285.1 Phaethon lepturus | reverse complement strand
TGCCTTTGCCTGGCTGCCAGATCCCCCCCCAGCCGCTCTCTCGCTTCCTCTCATTAACAGGACAAGAGGAGAAAATAAGATGAAAAAATTCCTGGGTCGAGATAAAGACAGGGAGATCACTTACCAATTACCATCACGGGCAAAACAGACTTACCTTGGAGAAAATTAATTTAATTTACTGCCAAGTAAAATAGATTTGGAAAATGACAAGCAAAGACAAATTAAAACAACACCTTGCCCCCACCCCCAAACACTTGTTCCCAGGCTCACCTTCACTCCTTCATTCGCAACTCCTCTACCCACCCACAGGCCTCCAGGGGCA
>NW_010529525.1:42735-44042 GCF_000687285.1 Phaethon lepturus | reverse complement strand
ACCTAGTGTTTCTGTGATTCTGTGATTCAACACATTTGACTGATTTTCCAGGACAGTAGTAGCTGAGTAACTTTAACAAATGTCCATGCTCTTTTAAAAAAAAATTAAGTGATATTTTAAACTGAAAAGATTAATTTTTTAGCAATTCTCACTTATTTCCATCTGTTTTTGTGTTAAGTATTCAAATGTGAAAACATTCAAGATTGAGCGTGATCAAAGCATTAAGATACACATTTACCCCTAAGAAGAATTGTAGAGAAGTCTGTGATTCCTACAAATCCCCCAGTTGCAGCAATTTCTATGCAGTATGGCTGGCTAATAAAAGCCACAGAAACATGTTTAAAGCAGGCTTAAAGGCCTTTTACCCTAAGAAAGAACTTGCCAGAGAGCAGCAGTGACAAGGCGCTCACTTCCCAGCACAGCTTAAGGGCACACCACAACTTTTGCATCAGCTTGCATGACTCCTGCATTGCCACAGAGGCTGTCTACTTCTCAAATAGCCTTAATCATACAGATTTTTCATTTTTTTAGTCAAGTCTATTGGCAAACTCATATCCTCTCTACTGTAGCTGGTCTCAGCTTGAAGCCCGCAGTCTCCTAGGGCCTCCAAAACACTTTAAAAACCCTTCAGAAGGCAGCTAGGGAAGGTAGTGGCAGTCAAACATCCCCTCTCTGATTGCACTGGCTTTCCTGTAATCCTGGCTTAAATACACCTGTACCACAGGAAGAAAATAGACCATTTTAAGTTGCTGACTCTAGAAAAGGAGCAAGAACTGCCTAAGATTAAACCCAGCCCCCAGACTTTGTAAAAGGGCTGATTTAAAGGATAAGTGCAAAGGAGATTAACACAAGTACAATGTCAAAGTACACTCAAACAGCAACAGCTTCTTGACAAACACTGAGGGGTCATAAAAACCAGAACATTTAAGAAACCAATACTGCAGAGAAGAATCCATAACCCCACAGTCTGAGCACGAAGGAAAGCTCTCCCAGACCAGGTTCTAGCACCTGGTAAACTCCAACAAATAGTTTTTGTTGTAGTGATGCAACACAACTCACTGAGCCCATAACCAGAAACGCAGACAACCCAAATGACTTTGGAGTAAGAAAATCCTCCAAGAGACCCATTGTCCAATGAAGAAGGCGACGTTGCCATTCTTCCATGCACTTTGGGACCTGGTGGTTCTCTCCTTTCTGCTTTGCCAGGAGCCACAGGGAGATGCAGTAGGGGAGAAGTGCACAGTTTAGATGGGAACATCCACAAACCCACCAGCAACGTTAGCAAAGGACAGAGAAAGAGGCAGACT
>NW_010529525.1:8820-42704 GCF_000687285.1 Phaethon lepturus | reverse complement strand
CTGCTGTGAGGGGCAAGAGGCTTTTGCGATCGTTCCTATGAAAAGACCTGCTGGCCTCCCACATGCAGGGAACAAATAAGAGCAGGTCCCAGGTTAGGAAGCTCTGCCAGTTTGTGGTTGTCTTCCCACACAAGTGACAAGGCATAGGAGTAATAACCCCCACTAACAGCATTAACAGAGAAGGATTTGAAGACCATGACTTGTATTGTACAGCAGTTTCATCACAGCTGCTTGACAAGTCACAGTAGATACCAGTCACTCGGTGACACAGAGGGAAGGAGTGTCGGCCATTGAATCAGGCAACACTTCCCTGAACACTTTGGGTTGCCCGGCTCCTCTGAGAAAGTCATGGGCTTACAGGGTGGTAGGAGCAGAGGCTGCCACTGAAGTTAAGCTCTTTCTGCTTCAAATGAAATCAGGAACCTGTAGCCTCAGCAGCAGGTTCAAAACAGAAAGGCTGCTTCTTCAAATAGACACCCAGAGAGCATCTCTCTGAGCGCTTCAGCCAAACACAATCCTGACTCCCAAGCACTGCTCCCTGAGAAATGCGGCCAATGTGACAGGAGTTTCCCCATACAGAAGATACTCCTCCACACCTCAGCTGCCATCCTCTGAATCTGCATGTTACTGGACTCAAGCCCATCACTGACCAAAATCTTCCTCCTCCTCTTTCTCCTCCTGCCCACACCAAGTTTACTTTATTTCTACCAGAATGATGACATCTGCAACACCAGGACTGAACACTGGCACTTTCCTCAACAAAGAAACCAATTCCTCCACACCAATTCCCAGCGGCAAAATCTGCCAGTAAACAGGTTTCAGCGATTCAGTATATGGACAAAACTTACGTTACTCAGGTCAACAGAAACTTACCATTTATTTCTCTATGTCCAACACCCATTTTCTATTTAGGGCATTAAAATACTACAATTAACACTGCTTGTTCTACCGTATGAAGATCTGCTCTGGTGCTATTTTTCCTTTGCCTACATTTCTATACAATATGCTTGAATCTTTTCATTTCCTTTTTTTTGGAAGATGAGTTTATTATCCATCCTACAAGCCCCAAGACAAGCAAAAAGGCAGTAAAGACAGTATAAAGAGTATTTGTGAAGACTGAAGACCATAATGATGATCACAGGTCGCACACAGAGGAGGCTGACACCCTCACCGCTATTTCGGTTGTTGATTCTCTTCACCACTTTGCAAAAGTCTAACAGAGCAGTAACAAACAGCCACGAAGAGTAACTTTCTCTCCCAGATGCATCTCTCCCCATTGACTTGAGACACAAAGCCCTGCAACACGCAGTAAGCTGTCCTCTCTTATCTGCAGCACCACTGCTAACATGCAGTGCCGCCAGCCCGGTGCCTACTTGCACATGGAAAGGCGGAGGGAGAAGAGGAGGGTGATGAAAAGGTGCCTGGCACCTTTGTCAGACGTTCAGAAAACACCATTTTCTCTAGCACGGAGAAGGAAGCAAACAGCAAGCGCTGCAAGCGCCATCCCTCAGCCATGGCAGCGCGCACGCACATGCACACGCATTTCCTCCGGCTTCACGAAAACAATGAAGTGTGGGGAGGCCAGCTCGTATGTAAAGTACGTACCAGCTATATATAAAATTAGGAAAGCAGCTGCTTTAAAAGCTCAGTCACCCTTTTATCATCAACAGGGCTTTAATTAGTACCCATCTGCTTCCTGTTTTATACTACAGAACTAACTTTCACCTGTTTCAGCAAAACACCCCTTCCCCAAATGCAAGCTCGTGCATACAACACCAACATACACAAAAAGTTAACAAACACTGTTACGCTTAAGTAATTCATATCAGAATTCCTTATTCTGAGTATCTGGGCTATTCATTTGCTTTGTTGCAAAACCTAAGCTTTTCTAGAGTTATCAGATTTCACAGCCTACACTTTCAAATCACACACATCAATATTAATTCATTGGCACTCAGGGACCCCAAAGGAGGACTAAGACTGGCACTGTACTACAGAGAGCCTGCCCAGAGGACTCACCATGGGAAGTGTGGGTTTTTCCTGAGGTCCGTCACACACATGAAAGGACTTATGAATAAACAATGGCAAGGCTGATAGTTAAGAATGGATTCAAACTCACCCCATTGTTTGAAGAGAAGAAACAACACGAGAAGAAAAATATTACTGAGGGAGGAAATAGCTTCACCTTTGAATTTCCTGACATTTTTCCTCCCACGCTTTTCCCCTTCACGCGTCAATTATTTATTTATTTTGCAGGGAGAAGACAAGTGAAAGTTAAGTACGCCAGCAGAGCTACGTGCTGTCAGACCTGCCCACCTCTCCTCCACGCAGGAGCTACCAGCGCTTGAAAGCTTGCCAAGCGCATGGTATCCAGAGAGCAAAACAAGAGCAAGCAAAGCACCAAGAAAAAGAATTGCTTGGCAACATCCGAGCAAGGAGCACTGCTTGCCTGGTCCTAGGCCCAGCTATAGGAATGGGCAGAGGGGCAAGTGCCAAAATGAACAGTATTCGTACGGAACGTACATTAATTTTGTGAGTACACAAAGCTTTCTCAAATTTAAAGCTACTCATTGTGGAAAGGAGCTTTTCTTAGCACACCTTTAGCATCAGCCACCACCTCCAATGCTGCTTCTGCCAAAATAAACCTGGCAACCACTCGACTCATGCTCCGGTTTTGGAGCGGGAGGAGATCATTCTCCCTTTACAGTTAGAAACCTCATCCGCAACAGCTTTCCCAGACGCACAAAGCTGACCTAACTCTTAATTAGAGTTTTCTCCTATAGCACCTTGGAGCTGCTTCCCGAGGCTTTGGACCTGCCCGTCTACAGGTTCCATGAGATTCACCTCCAGAAGGCTATTTTGGAAGACCGAGAATTTTTTTCCATTCATTTGAAATCTTAAACCATTTTCTAGGTTGGGGGTTTAACTTTTCAGAGACTGACAATTAAACAGGGAAGCCATGAGAACAGGTAAACATACACGCTCCAGCATCAACCACGGCAAGTACTTTTATTCCCCTTTCTTTCCCACTCAGTGACAAAAAACAGTCATTCTCCTTTTTAGGGGACTCTTCCATTTCATTCTTTGCGGTTGGAAGAAAAAGAGAAGAATAATACAAACATCTGAAATCTGAAAAAAAAAAAAAATAATCCCAGTAAGTTGAATTTCAGCAGCTACCCCTTGGTGCAGCTACTCATGGTGTTACCTGTTGCCTGTGCCCCCTCCCCAAAAAGAGATCACATTGTTGGCAACACCAGAAGGGTCAACACTAACAACCCAACATTGTTTGTTGTTAAGATTCAGAATATTCAGTCTAGGTTCCCCAAGAAATTTATTTGTAACATACTGCCATTTGTTACTAAAACAGCACGCCAAAGTACCATCTATCTTGGTACACATGCATACAGGGGAAATTGAGAGATTCGTCCAGCATCACACAAGTCTGATAAAGAATTGTCATTCAAAAGCAAAGACTGGTCCTTGTTTTTATATCTCCAGTTTCTAACAATTCTCACCAACTCTTCTGCTGTATCATTGTCTAACAAAGGCAGGATTTTGTGCATACGCTGAGGAAGCTACTAGTGAAAGGAATGAGCTTTATCTCTAGAGGAAAAAAAAAAAAAAAAAATTTAAAACAAACGGGCTTCCAGGCACAATAAATGCTCTGAGCATGTGAAATCAGTGAGAAAGGATGGAGCAAAATGAGCACCAAACGTGAGAACTCCAAATATTCCTTGGAAAAGAAAAGGTGGTTCCCTTCTACATCAACTGCTGCAATCAGATACGGAAAGAATAGGTGCACTAGAGTCTTTGGGTTTTGGTTTTGTTTTTTTTTTTAAGATTTTATAGATTTTATTCATTGATAAATCCAAATAATCAATTTTTTAAAAAAGTTTATAACCTTGCGTTTTCACCTAGAAGATTACACCACCACTTAGATATTTTTCCATGATATCTCAAGCAACATATTACAAAACTTCATCCAGGATTGAAACAACAGATTGTCTCAAGAGCAAATGACAAAATATTTGTACCAGAAATTCTGGCAGCGTTGCATGCAGATGGGTTTCTGAAAAACGGGGTTCCAAGAATAAGTCACCCATGTTCCAAAAATAAGAGTTAAATTCAAACAAAAACTGGATGTTCACTTAGCAGGGCACTGCAAGTCCCTACCCAAGGTCCCACCCTCAACACACACAAGACACTTGCTAACCACAAACCTCTGAAGTCTGAGCTTCAGCTAAATACACGAGACAGGGGTTCTGCAACCAAGTCCAATGCCCTGGCTGCATAACCCAGAAAATGGCACGCTACGGTGTGGCCAGCCATTTTACTGCCAATGAACTCGAACCTGAGCATTGGGCCAGCCCCAAATTGCATGGCCACCACCAACAGGGGCTCTGAGCTGCAGCAGGAGAGGGACCATCCTATCAAGCAGATCCAGGAACATCTCTGCCTTCAGCTGGAGATGTGGGGATCCTGGTCAGGTCTCAGCCTGCCGAGGCACAGCTGGGACCACCTCCAAAATGCTCGCCCTCCCCAAAGCACCGGGGCAGGCGCCGTGTGAACTGAGGCACGGAGACATGTCACACTTCAGTGGGGGGAGCACCGAAGCATGACTGCACCAAGGCAGAAACACATGTCTGAGACTACCCTCATAAACATGGATGGAGAAATTTAAAACCTGCAGGTTATTTGTCCTCCTCCCCGTTTTCTAAGGGGAATCAGAAGCACATTGGACGGTACCGAGCTTTTTTTAAACAATTCCTGGGTTTTGGGACGCACTGCTTTCAAGGCTCTGTTTGGTTTTGAGAACCTTACTCAGCCAGACAATGATGTTTACTGTATTTTTTTGTTTTTACTGTCAATAGCTACTGACCTGATAGGGAATTCCAGGATATTTTGAAACACAGGTAAGAAAATGGAACCTTGTTTTAAAAGACATATTTAGTCAATATATTCCCCACCTCTACAATCCAGAGCCTTCAACAAACTTTTCACCATTAGCTTGTCTTACTTGGCAATGCAATTCATACATTTAAATACTGTTCATAAAGGCTATGCAAAGTTAGTGACGTTTGGTAGGAAACAGGCACATGTTAACAGTTCTAGCCTAAGATGAAAAAGCTAATACAATTTTTTTGAAATTTGGCACTCAACCAAGACCAAACTTTTCCGTTAAGATGATTAAATAACTGGCTTAATGTATTTTGCATAAAAGACTTAAAAATGTAACATGGATATGGGGGAAGGAGAAGTGAAACAAGAATGGAATAATGACATTTCATGATAACAGAGAGCATTACAGTCTGGTGCACATAAGCAAACAGTGCCCTCCCTTTCCTTTCTTCCCCTACACATTTCCCTCTATATATGAAGTTAATTAAAGTGTTGGGGTTTTTTTAAGCATAAAAGATAACATAAAAATCAGGGCCTAAACTAAAAGCTTGGTCATACTCAGTAGAGCCCAAAGGAATGTGATAAGGGGAACAGAAAACAAACTCACAACCTCATAACATCAGCAGATACAGCACATGCCTGTATTTTTGGTTATAATAATTACAAAGCCACACACTGAAGTTCATTCATTCTCTGGCATAGTGTAAGCTTCCAACTTACAATCCTGAGTTTTCAAGAAAAACCAAAGCTGTTGGTATTACCACAGCAGCCATCTAAAGTATACACTATTCCCTACATATAATTGGTTCAAATGACAATTAGACCAAAACTTAGTTTCTGCTCCCAAAAAAGTCAAAAAGAATGCATCCAGCTTATGACTTTAGAAACTCTACCACTTTCCAGCTTTCTACTGCTTCTCCATCATATTATTCATATTACTTTGACCAAATACATTTATTCACATTGGATAGCCACGTGCAATTTTTCTTGCTTCAACACATTTAAGGCTTATTTAAACTGCACTGCAAATCTCTTAAAAAAGACACACACACACAAGAAGGCTTGAATTAATGCTCATCCAATATAACTTTGTTTTGAGCAGGTCAAATCACCGGACAGAATCTGCAGATGACCGTACAGATTACTGCTACCAAGAGATATGTCTGAATTCACAGGCAAGGCTCTCTGCCACAAATACTTACTGCATGTAAGTAAGTGTTCATTGTATCTATTAAACGACCTGCTTACTCAGGACAAGCCATATTACGTGCCAATTCAAAGTTTTGTCAAACAAAAGTAGTCAAAACTTTCTATCACAGTTAAAAAAAAAAATTCATTACAGATCTTCTCTTTTCTTTCTTGAAGAATTAGGTGAAATAAGAAAAACAAAACATGCAGCTTTTCACAGTTCGAATAAGGAATAAGGGAACTACCTCCATGAGCACAAGAAAACCCACAGGGACTCAAAGGCCAGTGATAAACAAACAGCCCAACTCCACCTGGTATGTTTTTTCTTTAGAAGAAAAGCATGGGAAGGGCCACTCAGTGACAAACCAAAATCAAATGACAAGTCTGCAGTCCTGCTGGACTCTGCTTCAGAAGCTCTGGATTTCAAGGGAAGTTGGAAGAAGGTTCCCTGCTAAAGAGGACAGACGACAATGTGATCCAGTAAGACTTTAGTGCACATTGCTCCCTTCCTATCTCATCTGGGGCCAAAGTTCAGCAAAACTGAGTAAGGTTAAAAACTGGTAAACTGAAGATAACTTAGTTTGGTACACGGAAAGGCAGCAGACAGACCCCTGCAGCATGCACGTGCATGCAAATACCAGCTGTAGCAAGACACCATCAGCTTCAGACTCATCCTGAAACCTTCTGTCCACAGAGCAGCTGAAGACAAGCAAGAGACATCCTGTATGCGTAACTTCTAACAGCAAAAGAATCACCTTCTACCATCTTTCTGGATTTTGCATCTGGGCCTTGCAATAAGAGCAAAAACTAAGAACAAATATATTTCTTAGAAATTCCTTAGAAAGTTTTCCTTAGAAAACCTACTAAGTACATTAAAGCTAGCATTTTAGAGCCCTCAGTGTAACACTAATCTTAATGACAAAGCACTACTAACCCTCAGTCCAGTCCGAAGTTATTTCATAATGGAGAGCAACTCTTAAAAAAGAGCTCAGATACTCAAAGCCAACATGTAAGTGTCGCTGTGTTTGTATGACTACTAACATAACCCGAAGTTTGATTTCCTGCTAGTAAAACTCTTAAGCATAGCTGTGATGAGACGTCTTTCTGCATCGAACTATAAAGGTGACTTTACTTTTAAATTGATTCATTTAACTTCACTTTCATTTATTTCTGTAGTATCTGAATCACAGCAAGAACACACTTCTGCTTTAGGCCACTGATAGATGACACATTATAAGAAGGAAGAAAGAAAAATTCGTTTTCTGTAATAGTGCAACAAGATCACTCACTTTCTCTATATAGTGATGTTACCTATACTACATCTCTTAAAAGGGGGAAAAACATCTTACAGAAACTTTATTACAGCAGTCACTAGACTCACAGCCACCTAATCTTGCCAACTGGTGGGTGCTTTGCATTACAAACATAACCGCAGACAAGACAGGGTAACATCAGTAGTCCCCAAATTCAGCTGGTCATGACACCGAGGCCAACAGGACCACATCAACCCATCAGCAACTTCATTACTTTTCCCCACCTCCAGCCCAACCACAGGCAGCTTCTTGCCACCAGAAGCACAAGGATTATTTGAGCAGCGTATTGCCCAAAAGCCAGGGATGGCATATACTGGAGTACAGACACGTGCCAAAATTCCCAGCAAACAACCTTGCTCTGTCTTATTTTATGTGGGCTTCACTCTGGCTGATCTTCCTTGATAATCCTGCCCAAACTGATGCAGAGAACTTTGCAGAGATCAAATCATCCCACAACTGTTCCCCTCCCACTCAAACCAAGGCTAGGCAGCAGCATTTTCAAGAGTTCAGACGTCTTCATCTAACAGAGGTCACCTTACAAGACTACTTAAGATTTTTCTGTTGTCCTCTTTTATATGTTTTCACTTTAGTTCTTAAACCTGGCTGTACCCTTTGGACCACAGGGCTCTCTACACAAGGAAGCTATTCATAGATAATAAATCAGGTCTCTACATCATAGATCTACCATCATTTTCTTGTGTTATGGATTATCCTGTCAACACAGGGATCGTGTCCCATTCTACTGCGCCTTCTGAAGAGGGAGGAAAACAATGGTCTCTCAGGCAGGGGATTACAACCTGAGACAGGAGAGTATAGCAACAGAAAAACAGTGATACGGGAGCAGCATAATGCTGAATTGATGAGGGAACATGTATCTGCAAGGGAGTAGTAGGAGCACACCAGCAACCCAGCCTCTTACCAAGGTCTTTAAAACACTACAAAGACTTGAAATGGGCTTTTGAATGAGGATAATGAAGCAATTTTGTGGAATGTTTCTCTCCAGTAAGAGACCAACAAAATAGATTTTGTACAGGTGCATCAAGTAGGCAATGGATATGGGTAATTACATACTGGTATAAACATCACAGGAGTGAGTAAAAGTGGAAGGGAAAATAACAGTAGGTGAAATGAGGCCCTGAAAGTGAAGATGAGACACTCAGGTCTGATGCAATAGACAGATAAGCGGGGAGGAGGTGGTCAGGGAGGATGCAGCATGGCCCAGTACGGGATGTGGAGTGCCATCTTTGCAACCACATGGTGAATGGACACAAGAATGGCAAAGGTGCTTTTCTCATGGTTAGAGACACAGTGCAAACACAGAGCAGCTTCTGGCTTCTCAACAGTGATCTACAGTGAGTTTGAAATATGCCTCAGGTCCTTTAGAAAAATTGAAAGTGGTCATTTGCTTTCATAACACCACCTCAACAGGTCCCCTTTTCCCTAGAGGATCACCATTTACCTGTTTTAGGAAAAAACACCTTTACTGTGACAGTGGTCAAATGGTGGCAAAATTTACCGAGAGATGCTGCAGAGTCTCTGCCCTTGGAGATATTCAAAACGCAAATGGACCTGGTCCTGAGCACAGCCCTAGCAGATCTCAGCTATGAGCACGGGGCTGGACTAGATAATCTCCCAGAGGTACCTTCCTGTTTCAACTACCCTGTGAGTCTGTGATCTCTCCCTTAGCTTATCTCCACTGATGGTCTTGTATACCCTGGAGACTCTAGCACTGCCACGGGAGGGATGGTCACATACCCTGCCTTAAACTGTGCTTCGATCCACGCTGCCTCTGTGCTCTTTTGGTAACTTGGCCCATGGAAATTCCAAAGGAATTGCACTCTCTGTATTTTATGAAAAGAATAAAAGACTTTCAAATACTTAAATGGAAAATTACAAGAGACCTCATGTTCCCAAACCATCTTGGACACTGACTCATCACTGTCCGAGCCTTCCAAAACCATGTCATTGCGGCTCCCATGTACTCTATCCACCCCTTGAAACAGAGCTGGCCCAGCACAGCTATGGTTTACACTGCTCTGGAGCAGGTTTTGGTGAGACAATGGACTTCCCTGCAGAATATCGTCATCAAACGACAACTTCTCCACTGAGCACAGGACAGACTGAAGAGCAGGTGGGTTGAGGAGATGTTACTATCTCTCTACTTAGGAAAACAGCATTCAGACGCAGTCACTGCAAGCTGTGTTTCAGCTACCATATGGATAAAGTTTAAATTACCCTTAATAGGCCCAGAGAGCTATGAGTATGCATCTGAGGAGCTCTGCTCAAAACAGCAGCAAGCCTCTCCTTGCTCCCTCCACGTTCCCAGGGATGACCATCAGCCGCAAGGCTCCTCCGAGAGGATCCAAGGTGCATTGTCAGTGGGGGCATCCAGCTCTTCTAGCTTCAACTTGCAAGGAAGGTGTTAGGAGGCGTCTGGGGGCTGGGTGACATTGTTCCTGGTACTTTGGAGCTACAGGACAGCTCTATGGTCACAGGCTCTCCAGCAAAAGAAAGACTGCAGACAAAGTAGGTCAAAAAGATAATGAAGGCACTGGCAAAGCAACCAGTACTTTGAATAAGGGAAGTTCACCTAAAACAGCATCAAAGATTGCAAGTATTAATGTTCTTGATGTTTATACTTATACACTTTTTTTTTTGGCATGTGAACTTCTCTCTCCCAAAGAAACTATAAAGGCAGAAAAAGCAAAATTATTACAAAGTAATATCCACCAATAAAAACAGGTCAGCAACTTCCTTCAAATTAATTTCCATTAAGCATTCTGAAAGCGCTTTTTCTGAAGAAAATGTTCAGTATAAATTCTAATTCATTTTCAGCTCATTACGTCCCGATGCATTTAAATGCCATCAACAAATAAAGACAAGAAAGAAGAAACACCATCTCCCTCTTGCCTCATTTATCATTACGGAAGTTTGGTACACAGTCTTATCCTTCAATAAAATTTAAAAAAAAAAAAAAAAGGAAGATTAATCAAATCCCACAAGCTGTAGGAGGCCCCCAGAACAGAATACAATTCTTAATGAAAGGAATGCAAATAGCTGTCATAGTAGATAGCTTTTACAATGGACTAATTTATTAATTTATTTTTAAAGCAAGACCACAGGAGAGGGAAAAAAAAAAATCTTCAACACTGAAATCAATCAAAATATCATTTTGATTAACTGTGCTGTATTACTACAGATTTATGAAAGAAAATTCCAAGCACGTTCACAAAAATTGCAATATTTTGATTTTTTGCCAGACAGGCTACCTTCCAAGAATAAAAGTGTGGGAAAAAATGCGAGTGCAGTGACAGAGCAACATCATCACTTCTCACTCCTAAAAGAGACAAACTGAAGATAAAATGAAAGAGTTGACAATTATTTGATGGATCTTAAATCTTATGTATTCCAAAAAACAAGGTGCAATAATAAGTGACGTCATCCGCAGAAAGCAGAAGACAGAACAGAGTCTGTCTAAAAAAGCACCAGGATTTTCCTGAGCATTTATCCTGAAATTTATGGATGAAAGCATTTTTCTGTTAATTACTCTGAAATAAAAAACACTATTAAACTTTAAGCCATACTTTCATTGCCAAGGGTGGTTATTTTTTGTGGAGAGGGTCTGATAAATCTGCTTCTTGCATTTCTTTTTCATGGGCAATGCAGAGACATCTTTAATACGCAAACCACATAGGTTCCACCAACCTACACTTAATGTTTTAAGTGTTATCAAATTAACATTGTCTCAAGCGTATCAAGTCCATAAATTTTTCAGCTGCTATAAAGCAAGAGTCACTTAATGCAACTTTTTGTTTGTAAGGAACCAGGCAGTACTCGATGGTGTAAACATGGCCACCTGTCTCTCTCCAAGTCTTCACGTACTGCACGAGAGCCAGCGTGAACATTTGTTCACCTAAAATGCTCGGCATATGGTTGAACTGACAATTTAATAATATCTCGATAAGGATGTTGCCAGATTTTTGGCGGGAGATAAGCATGTTTTATCGTTAAATATTTGTATTGCAGCAGCACCCAGAGACCTTGAGCAGAAAGGGGCCTCGTTGTGCCAGGCACAGAGGCTTACCGAGTCAGTGACCCAAAAAGCTGGCAGCCCAGGGCAACCAGGCTACGAAAAGAGACTGAGGAGGGTATGTACTACATGTACTACACTGGAAACAAGTCCTCCTCCCAAATACACCTACACCTACCTATTAAGGCTTCTCCTACAAGTCATAATTGATCTGGAGACAGAAATTGGAAGCATCTATTCCACACCAACCTCCCACCGTGCTGAGAAACCATAGTGACTTTCAGGGGGGAGAGGACTGGTTTATCTTCAGGACATTTTCTTCTTTATGCATCAGAAGACCACGCTTCAAAGGCAAAATCAAAGTGGGCATTTGTTTTCTGGACATAACAGCTAGCAGCTTCATTAACAGCACCACACACTGAAGCTTTGTTTCCTACAAAGTTTCCTTTAAAACGCTGCACGTGAACATTGCTCTGGCATTGCAGATCTTTCTACCTGCAAAATTTATAGCATACTCTTATTTACAGCCCACGATCCTGCGAAAATCCTTCTTCCTCCCTCCAGTTCCATGAATATGATTTTTTGGTTTCCAGAATATCTTTCACCCTTAACAACCGAGTGAAAAGTGAATAGAGGAAATGGATTAAGCGTGAAATCAGGTCTTGGGATACCTTCGTTCCATTCACACTGCTAAAGCCAAGTCAGTTATGTAGACGTTACTGAAAAGTAGTTCTCCCAGGGTACGCATTAAATCTAGTGGCAACCCCATAAGAACTGAAAATAACGCCCTGTATAGACAGGTAAGTCTAAGTCTTACCCTTCAAACAGTATCTCCTACTTAGTGACTTCCTATGAAAATGGGCTTTATCAAACCATGTGCCAGGAGAGTGAAAATAACTATGACCTACGGTACAGAGAAAAGACGAGAGCAACAAAAGTTTCTATTCAAAAAGAAACTGTATGTGTGGAAACTCAGCAGTAAGACTACAAAAATGAAAGACTTCATCCCTAGTAGAAATGTCTCAACTCTGATTCACCTTAATCTTCAGGCAATGACAACGCATTTGCTCAAATTTACATCCACAACATGCTGCAGGAACAGGATTTTAGCACATAGATGTTACATGTCTCCTAAAGGCCGCATGCAATTAAAGCATCTGCCTTTGCAGCAGCACTGTTACTTGTGTATTGGCCACTCTACATGGTTTGGGTTTTTTTTTTTTAAATATAAACACACCATACACAAATTAGCAAGAAAACACTAGTATTTTTATATATACACACACATATACACACATTTACTTTTAGATATGTGTGTACATAAATCCTTAGATGAGGCATCCTGCAGACATACATTGCTCAACAGCTGGTAACACCTCCTTTTTCCCTTCTCCACCCTCAAAGGAATAAGCAGAGGCAGGCTCAGATAACTTACTTTCATCTAAGGTTCATAGCAGCACACAAATGCTACTATATTTTTGCCTGACGTGTTTTCAATTGCTTTTTGTGTATCACATTTGCTCTGACTTCATATTTAACTGAAAGTTTATATTAAGTAACCCATAGTATTTTAATTTGCCTTCACAAGTCCCATTCAGAGCTGACAAGTGAACTCTGTCCTTACTGCTACTTGCAGACGTGTCTGCACATGCACGTCAGCTTTATTCTGCCTTCTTG
The DNA here is from genome assembly GCF_000687285.1 of Phaethon lepturus. NCBI lineage: Eukaryota > Metazoa > Chordata > Aves > Phaethontiformes > Phaethontidae > Phaethon > Phaethon lepturus. Next base: position 29,597 of record NW_010529525.1, on the reverse strand, counting down.
CTTCTAGGACTTCAGGTAGTATACACAAGACATTATTTCCAAGAAAGTTTTAACAGTTTTAGTGAAAGTTATTCTACAAGCCTAGAGACCCTTACTGCATTCTTTTTTAAGACAGCCAGTGGGATTCACTTATTTTCTTTGATATTTTTGTGATTTCTTCCTCTTAACAAGTAATATGACTGAACGCTTCAACAGCAGCAAGTACCTTCTTGATGAAGATGCGCAGCTTGTAAAATTTAACAAGCATTTTACGCACACCTATGACAGTAATACTACATCGAATTTCAGGAGCCCGATGTGACACCATTAGCATTATTTGCTATTCATTTAATCTAACATGACAAATTAAGAAAATTAAAATACAGTACTTATCAAGATACATGTGTAACCTGAAAATTCAGTGTGTTCCAGCTATGCATCTGCTTTAAGTTATAATTACATGCTTTCTACAAAATAAATTCAAAGTCCTTGCTTGAAGGTGAAGATGTTTCACTGGATAGATGCATGGTTTGATCTTGAACTCTAAATACAATAGGTCCAAGGCAGAGAAAAGACTGGAGTAGAAAGATCTTCGGCCTAATTCACTAAAGGTCATTTATATATTCTGAAATCCACTTTCAAAGCATCATTTGGCTGGGGCCAGGTAGTGAACACAGCCTGCAGGCAGGCAGTGACAAGTGCACTCGGATTAACTGTTTTTAATGCTGACATCAGGCCCGACGGGTCAAACCTCTCCCGTTCTCACCTGCTCCATCTCAGGGATGCCCTGCCATGGGGTACCGCCTGCCTCCTCCCTGTGCATCCGCCCTTCCCCAGCGAGTGAGAAAGCCAGGCACAGCTTCGCCCGGACAGACAGCCGTACCGGGGGGGGGACGACATCCTTTTACGACTGGAGCTCCTCCCCGCTCCTTCCTCCCTGCGTTCGCTATCATTGTGCTGTAAAACAAACTGGAGGGGAGATGTCGGGATAACAATCGCAGGAAGAGAGCTTGTGACAGCCCGGCCGCAGAGTTATGGTGCCTCGAGACAGGAGGGCAGAGGTTCGCGCAGGAAACGATGCCGAGACCAGGACCCTGTCCTGGCTGGCAACGGGCCTCTCAGGGCTACGACTTTCGGGCAGCGGAGGGAAGAGGAGGAAGAAATGCATTTTGCTCTTTACCGTTTGAAAGGAATCGAGGTACAAAGCCATTGTACAGCGCAGGCTGCAGGACGTTTGCATTTACAAAAGACCTGAGGGATTCGCGCTTGCAAAAGTCCGCTTTGCTTGGCTCCGCGCTGCTGGAAAGCTCGCCGCGGGCTCTGCTCCGCAGCGCTTTAGCCCCACGCAAGGGATTCGAGCGTCTCTCTTGCTCAAGCCGGGAAAAATTTCAGCACTGCTTCCCCTAGAGGAAGGACTTCTCTGGCTCCCAAGATGACTTCCAACGGTGGCAACAAGGTAGTTCTTTAAAGAAAAGCATCTGCCGAACCAAAACACAGACTTGTGGCTTCCAAGGGACTAGAGTGCATTTGAGAGCTGCTGCAGTCTCCAACACCATTAAACATTGACTACAACAGAAATCGTGCAGTAAGGAATGAACTAAAAAGGATGTTTGAAAAATGAATACATTTATTTTAGAAGATTCAGAGTACTGCGTGTCCTAAATTAAAAAAATCCTTGTGAAAGGATTTCAGATTATGCCAAAGCAAGTTATGCTCGCTCCTTCCCGGTGACCGTGCTGTCTCTCCCCTCACCTCTGCTGGAGAAGAAACAACAACATCACATGCTGTGCTGCAGGTCTGGGACGGGACAGATGTTCATAAACACTCAGTCATGTGTCTATCCTGTTTTCCACATTTCTAATTTCATGCCATTTATTTGTAAGTTTTGAAATTCCAATATAAACATGAGTTGAAAATCCTCTAAAAGCTGCCCATTCTAGCAATAGCAGAGTTTCTGATTTGCTTACCTATATATACTGGAATAAAAATATAACCTTCACTTGCATTTCTCTAGCCCATTTCAGTCAACACTCCCGTTTGCCCAGGCCATTCACAGCAGAAACACTGGCCTTCGGCTGTGCGTATTTTCATACTTCTGGTAACAGCTTCCCTTATATTTTACAGCCCCTCTGTCATGTTACTGCAGCCAGTGACTCCAAGGGTGGTTTTGAACTCGGCCTCCCCACATAAACGCCTCTTTGAGAAGCTCTAGCCTGGCACCGCTTTCATGCTGATGCATGTGATAGAGGCCAAAGTCTCAAAGCTGTAAAACCCGGCAAGTTCAATCACCTGCGGGAGCAGGAGGCACAACATTCTGCCCACACGTTGCTGCAGGAAAAAAAGCATACCCAGACTTCCTGATCCGATTAGTAATTCTGGCATCAAACCTTGACCCAGACAAAGTACGTGTGACTGATACTTGCCTAGGACCAGCTCAAGGTTTCTCAACAGCAAAGGCAAAATTCAATCTGGTGGCATTACCGGGATGGTAAGTGGGAAGCTGAGAACAGCCCCAAAAAGGTGTTTTCCATTCCCTGCAGCATGACCTCCTCCATCCCTCTACCTCATATACATTCCCACTGCAGCATGCTCGTCCTCTCTCTTCTCAAACCTGGACTCAACTAACCACATCTGTCTAAGCCTCATTCCTTCTACAAAAGCTATTCATCCTCCACTTCGCCCTGCTGCAATCCTTAATCGTGGCCAGGCAACTTTCAAGCTGCTGTGGCAGGGAAGGAAGCACCAGGCTGGGGGTTTCTTTGCCTTGGGGAAAGGAGGCAGTGGGATGGGGCAAAAGCACCAGGACTAAGAGCTGGGCTTTCTTCTTTTACTCTAGTCTTACAAAGCTGGTGTGACGACTGATACTGCTGAAGAGGGCTTTCCTCCCATGCAAATGCAGGCTACTCCTCCCAATGCAGCAGAGGGCTCTGTGGAGGAGAAGTACAATAAGCCACCTGGGCATCCAGGTTGGTCCTCACAGCCTCTGGTTCAAACAACACTGGCAGCCATCACCCTGTCAGCTTCACCCATGCCATCGCATGCCCAGACATCCCCCCATGACTCACACAAGGGCTAGTGTTCGGGGACACAAGGAGGTGCTTTCGCCCCAGCTCTGTAGAAATCATCATTAGAAGGTCCATCTCCCAACAGGTGTCAAGAAAAAGCCGCTCGCTGCAATGCAGAACCTCTTTCTGGGAGCAGAAAGAGCGCGTATTTTATAACAGAAGGGAGGTAACAGGAATACTGTAGCAAGGAAGAACAAGCCATTTTTAACTTAAAAAAAAAAGGGGCACAGTTGCACAAAGCAATGGAGTTTTCCATCCCAAGAAAAGCACTGTGTCCAGGCAATACACTTAAAAAAAGGATTGTTTCCATGTCCCAGAAGGAAAGAAGAGTCAAAACCACACCTAAATACTTCCTGCAATGCAACTGCTTAAGACTTCTTTGCTGCCCTCTCTGATTTTTCCATGGGTATCACCTTGCGGGGGCAGAGGTTTCTGAGCTGGATATTTAGCGGTGGGTTCACAGAGCAAGCAATGGCGCAAAGAAATGAGGTGAGTGAAGACTCAGGTGCAATAAGGATCACACCATGGTTTATGACACGTTATGGTTTGGGTTTTCTCTGCACTGTGAGCTCAGTACTCTCACTGTAGCCTTTTTAAAGAAATAATATGCTTCCCTGAAAGACCCTTCCTATTAAATATTTGGGATAACTACCACAAATAGGCCCTAGCAAAATACTGCTCACAGAATCTTTTCAGTCTTTATGTAGGACAAATCCAGAAATGGTCCAATTATAAATACTTGTTCTTAGAGGAATAATTCAATTCTTTATTAATGAATGCTCCCAAGTTTTCCTCAGAAGTATATGGTAAAATATACATATATATATATATTCAGCTACAGTTTCTCAACAGTAATTCTTATCATAAAGCAAATGGCTTGAGAGAGGCCCACATGCTTGAGCTTAATACAAATCTACCTTGATAAATTGATGGGAATATGGGTTGGTAGGATTTAAATAATTCTTAGCCTTAACCCCATCTTTCATAGTAAGCTAGTAATATCAAATAACTGTAGTAGAAAGACGCCTGGCACGTGTAAAGTAGAGTTAATCATCAGCACATTCCTGCCTTATGATTATAAGCCACTCATTATCCAGCACTGTGCTTCTAAGGGAAGATGCAACCCCTATATGTTTCTTTACTAACCGGGATTTAAGTACCTAGAATTTAGTCCTGCAACTCTCATTTTTATTTCAATACTTTTTCTCCCAAAACATGTGCAATAACACCTTTGCTATTTCATAAATAATTATTTGCATCAGTCTTTCTAAGTTTAAAGGAGGTATCAAGCAGAAAGCTCTCTTAGCTGGATATGTGGCTCACCTAGAAAAGAACTTGTGGTAACAAACACGCAATGCAGCGCTACAGCCAGACTAAGTAACAACAGCAGAGAAAACACAAAGTATTTTGACAAAACAACCACCTTACTAAAAAAAACACCTTGTAGCTTTAACATTCTTTGTTGATACACATACAAGGCTGATTTCTTACTCTAAATTTAAATCAGACAGCTCCTCCTACTTACACACCCACATGGCCCCAAAGAAAGCACCTACCAACTACAGCTCTATCTCCAAACTTGCCACCTTTCTCACAGAGGAGGTCCAGTGCCATTCACATGTTAATCCTGTTCTGGGAGAAGCACTCTGGTTCTGCAAACAACACAGTCAAAGTCCATTCAAAACCTGTGCCTTTCAGTTTTCCTTCAACACAAATTCGGGGGGGGAATAATCATCATCATCATCATTCATTAAAGTAAATTGACAGATTACCAACATGCTTCATTGATAAATGAAGGGTTCATAATATAAATTCTCCCTTGGGCCCAGATCACCTTTCAGCTTGTGTATTTTGTATAACCTCTCCCCATACTGTGATTTTTCAGATTTGATATGACAGTATTTTAGCCTAGAATCTAGTATTTCCTCTTCATCTTGGAAGATCTTTGCAGACCCATGGCACTGGGAGATAAAAAGCCTACAAAAAAAACAGGTAATATTTTGTATCCTTGGACAGAACTACACTGGTTGCACGCTTTAGTTTCTTCTGCATGCAGATATGCAGAGATTATGCATTTATGAAGCAGCAGCTTAAAAACAGACTTCGTACACAGAGCTGCCCTGCCTCCATGAAAAAGAAATGAAGGAAAGCAAGGTGACCAATAACTTTATTTGCCTCCTCTATCATACAATAAATTATGAAGTCTGGCATTAACATTTACTTATTAAGAAAACTGCATGTTCACCATCAGATTTTTTTCTTGGGAAGTCTACGCCTTCAGCTTTCATACACTCTTACACACACTACAGCTTCAACACAGCTAGTAAAAGTTCCTGGGATACTGTGATGAACTGCTTGTACCTCCCATTTGGTCATTTCCAAGGAGCCTGAAGGTATCAGATTCTCTCTGCTAAGTTTTAGTGAAATATGCTTTCTTCCATCCTGATTTTGACAACACATTAAAGTACCACATACTCCCTAAAGATGATTTCAAAACAAACTGCCAAGCAGAATTTGCAATGGAAACCTACCAAGCAGTTCTTCTGATGCCTTCCTCGAATTACCGGTCACAGCTAAGTGAGCAACCTGCATTGTTTAAGCAACCAATTATTTTGACTCCCATCAAACATCTGATATTGCATATATCCAATACTGTGAGACTCAAACACTGGTGTACTTCCTGAGCAGCCAGGGAGAGAAGAGACAAAATAGGAAAGTGTGTGTTGACTAGAGGACTTGATGGTTAACTACAGAACGCTGTTAAGTAGTAGGCTTCAAGACGACGTAAGTAGACTCCTCATCAAGAAGAGACGGGCTGAAACAATCAAAAGACAGTTTAAGAGTGTATCATGCAAAGCCTAACTTCTTCAGGAGAAAAAAAGGGGAAAAGGTAGCTCTTATATGCATTGGAAGTCTCATTGAATCTTTTTTTCATATTTGTACTCAAACACGTACTCAATAACTGGCAAGCAAAAGTATAGAGTTTGTCAGATGAGCTCAACAGCAAATGTCAGTGTAAGCTTAACTCTGAGGTTAACTTCACTATCTTCCTCACAAGAAAGCAATTCAAGCTCTTGTGCACATGAGTTCCAACACAAAATCAAGGGGACAAGATCTTCAGCCACGTCAACCGGCTCTTCTACGTGCAGTTTGTTTCTTGCAAGTAACTTTTGCTTGTGTTAAATGGTTAAGGGCACATCTGAATCACACTCCATTTGTCACCTACTGACGAAACTCAAGTCAAGATGAGAATCAGCTACACAGCTCAGGGAACACATTAGCCAGATACCAGATTAAACCAACTGACCAGCAAAACCCAATCTATTGGCAAAACCCCTGTATATGGAAGGGGGTGCAGCACCCACCTGAGCAAGCCGGCCTTCCTCCCAACATGGGGTGATGAGGCCCAGAGCAGAGCACTGGCTATGCTCTTATTTTTGCAGACACCCTCAGAGTAGACATGTCTTTCTGACCTACCTTCCTACTTCTCTGTTTTGCTATATACATAGAGCTGTGGGTCTGAGTAGACTGGAGACATCCAGTAAGAGGTCGCCCACTGTTAACGCTTATCAAAGCGTAAGAGACCACCTACTATGTTTAAGTAGCTATGTGGAAAGAGTCATCTTAGCTCATCCTCTAACAAGGATGTCAATAACCCCTTCCCAGTCATCTTTCAACACTTAGCTATCAAAAGGCCATGAATTTCACAGATGCCCTCATTTATCAGTAAATACAATAGTATTCACAGGCTGTTACTGAAAAAGCAGAGTACAAGATGATCTGTCTTACATTTCATAGTAAAAGCAGCATTTTAGCAGTTGGCTTGGCCAGTCAAACACTCAAACTCTGGTTATTTTTATTCCCAGGCCATATATTTTGAAGTTATTTATACAAGTGCCAAACATGACGGGACAAATGCTTTCATGAATGCAAAGAATGAAACCCAGGACTTACCACCCAAAAACGCACCAGAGCATTTCTCGGGCTATACACAAGCGCGAGGATAAAGTCACTCACACGGCATCAAAATACAGCTACCTCCAAGGTGCGATGAAGCAGCCACGCTGCTTGAACACTATGGGATTGTTTATAAAAAGGGAAACGAAGCTCAACTTCTCCAGCTGAAGCTGCAGAGGAATTTGAGGCAGGCAGAAAGCAATTATTTAGTTGGAGGTTGGCCAGGAGGCTGGAGTTTGTGCTGCTGTTCTTGCAGACTGTGTCAGGGGACTATGCAATGACCACCAGCGCTGTCTACTGAGTCATCAGCGCCGCTTCCCGCAGAACCCGGGTTCTCCTTGGAAATCTTCCATTTCTGGATTGAGCAAGCCCAGTCCCGGTTGGTTTGGGAACAACGCAGGACAAGGAGGAAGGGCGAGAAGTATAACTATTAGTGTCACTTTCAAGAGCAGTAAAATTTACATGGATTAAAGGGATGAAATCTTTATATATAGTAAAAAGGATAATTATAATGAAGGCATCTGTCTAGCTGGCACCACCTACAGCAAGACCTGCAAGCAGTAATTGTACAATAACAACGTGGTGTTTAGTGTGAGGTTTAGGACATTCTGCCAGAAAACCTAAAGCATCCAGGTTGTAAAACACTGTAATAAGTAGGTAATCCCCAGCCTGGCGTCCAAGTTACTGCCCTAACCTGTTCCTTATGATTATAAAATGTCTCAGTGTCAGCAGGTTCACTGTGAGTCAGAGCTGAAATAATAAATGGCTTATTTTCCATCCTGATGGAGGAAATACATCACGGCTCATTGTGGCTCACTTACTGAGGCTTGCTTTTTTTTTTTTAAACAGGAAAATGTAAAAATAACCAACTCATTCTGCCTTATTGCACTTATTTTTGATTAACAAAGCCCTTATTACAATCAAATTAGAAAAGAAAAAGCAGCATGTTTTCAATATGGTCTGCAAAAACAATACCTTAGGAAAAAATACAGAAGAAAAAATACTGCACAAGTAGCCAAAGAATATGAAATTTGTGACAAATAGCCTCTTTGCCAAAGTGATTCCACCACTTTGCTCCTGTAAACAACGGGTTGCCTGAGCTGAGGTAAAGGTCTAGGCTCTAACCTCGCCTGCACTTTTGCTCCCAAGATGTCGTTCCCAAAAACCAGGCTCCAGTGCTCACAACACGCTCACAACTGCTCAGCCGAGCGTTTGCATACTCGGGACCTCCGGTTGTAAACTCCAGAAGAAAGGTGCTATCTCTTGCTTGCTACTAGCAAGCAAATAGTATCCTACTTCTGGCAGGTCTGCCCAAAAACTACATACAAACCACACAAGTTGTCCCACTGCAAAGTATTAAGGGACAGATGAAACATCAGCATCCCCAACACACTCATCCTTTACCTAACACAGAAATACGTAATAGCAGGAGTATTGCAAGCAAGGTGCAATCAGTCCTTACACCATTTGCAAACTAAAAGAACTGTAACAAGTAGAAGAAAATAAGCATCATTATTTTATGGACTTCGACAAAAAGCATGGACATATTAAGATGGCTATTTCAAGCTCAAATTTGGAGCACATATCTTTTTATACACACACACACACAGTGTCTTATATACATAGAACACTTAAAACAACAGAGTAATATAGAAAAAATAGAATAGAACAATATAGAAAAATCTATAAAAAAACTACATCTAGAAGTCTTAAGTAGCATCCGTTTTTTTAAAAGAAAGAATAATACCTAAAACAGTAGAAAACACAAATAGACCAGTATTTGCAGAAACTGTAAAAGAAAAAAATCCGGGGTATCACAAAGACAGCCCTGATTGTTTCCTGTCTCAAAGAATTGCAAGCTCTATGATTCCACGTATTTGAAATATACAGTACATTAGACATATGTGTACTGACATTAGACACACAAAGAATGCAAAATTCTTTGAATTAAAATAACACGTACTGATAATATAAGATTTCTCCAATATTTCATTGTCGGGGAAAAAAATGGTGTTTTTCTGCATTAAATGTGGAATAACAAATTGTAAACTAATGCTTTAGACTGGAGCATGAAAAGCAAATGTAAATTCCCAAAGTAGTGCTGCTAATAAACTGGTAATCAATAATTATTAAGCTATTTATGATCAAGAGTCTAACACTGTACCTAAAATGCAGATAAAAGTACAAAGTTGCTTTTAAAGTGGTGCCTCCTGACTGCAAGTTTTTTAAACGTACAATTTAAATGTACAAATGAACAATTTCCACCTCTCGCATATCCTTTCTGCAGCTTCTTATGCGTGCTTCGGTAACTCAGGTTTATCATGACCTTTAGAACCTCAAGATCCTTTGGGTAACCAGTGGTCAGGACTCGGAGCTACAGTTGCAGCAGCCCAGACTTTTTCTGGCCATGCACGTTCTGCTGTGCCAGAGTTTGCCTGCGAGACACACTGCAGTGTCGGTTTCCACCCCATGCTGCTTTCTAGCTGAAAACCTCAAGTAACTCCAGTTCTCTTCTGGTGCTACCCACCAGCCCTAATTCTTGGCAGACCTTGAGGCAGCTACTTAAAAGGACTAATGGTCTTGCGATGGAGTCATGGGACTTTGACTCACGGTCCCAGATTCAGCTCCAGGTTCACCACCAGCCCCCAAACAAGCTCTAGCCCTCTCCTTTGCCCCATGCTTGTCCTCAGCTGCCCCACCACTGCCCGTGAGGACAGCAAAACCCCTCTCCTCTTAGGCCTCCCTAGGCTTTGGACTATTTTGTGGAGGTTTCCGATACATTCAGGGCTGCCTTCGCTTGCAATTCCTCCTCTTGGCTGCCCTCAATACAAACACATGTCAAAATAAGTGACAATATTGGCACGTGAAGGGTTGATACATTAAAGCTATGCAAGTACCAGAAGCCATACCATGGTTTCCTGCAGATCTGCCCCTGCCTCATGTCCCACACAACTTCCCACGGGCATAACCTCAACCCCACGATCTGCACTCCCTTTCCAACTTAGCTACTTTCACTCCTTTATGTTTTGCAGCCCCCAAACACTGCAAACCCCCAGTACATGGCCCCCAAACTCCACAGCACCCTTCGGCCCCTCCTAAACAATGTCTCTTGGGGGTCCACCAAGTTCACGAGAGAGCGTGGACTGGCCACCAAGCTGCTACCCACCAGAAGCAAAACAGGTGGTCCCAAGCAAGGCTACTTAACTCTTGAACTGAACCTTCTTTTTGTTTTGTTTTATGACAGTAAGCCGTAATAATGAATATTACAGTGATGAACACAGAAGCTGGATTCATAACAGCCTTGTGACTCATTAAAGATTTTTTCTAAACTGAGTAAAGTTTCCATAATTTTGGGGCCACATTTCACATCAGAGCTGCACTTCAAAAGCGTTACAAATCAAAACAATTTTGATGACAACACTACAGGGAAGCACAAGAACACAGAATCTGGAATGGCAAGAAATTAGGATTTAAAAATATCCCACAAACACATTTATAATTTTTTAATCCCGTTCACACTTTGCATTTCAACCCTTAAAAAATACAGGAAGAATGGTTCATTTTAAGGTTCTGAGTGTTTTGGGGTTTTTTTTAATTTCCATTTTGGCCTCTGATGTGAACAGATCCATTCAATGACATTACACAGCACTGCTTCTGAAAGCAAAAGTCTGCTCTTTTCCATCCTACACCAGTAAGAGCAAAAAACCCTCATCCTTCTGACCCAAAGGTCATGGAAAAAGAATACATAAGTCTAAAGACAAGATCTGCAGACAGACGTTGTACCCTGTACTGGACAACAAAACTGGAAAAAGCAGACAAGCTTTGAATTACACAAGCTCTTCCTTTTACTCTTTTTATTATTTTAATTTTCTTCAAGGAAATAGCCACTTTCACAAATAAAATTCATAGCAAGTTACCTTCCTTTTTAATTGCAGCTTGTTCTTTTTGTCTCATGCATGTAATTCTGTATATTTTTGTTTTATTCTCATCTGCATTTATACCATTATTGAAGAATACATGCTTCCACGTAAAGACTGTTTTTTTGAACTAATAGGAAATCCTATGAGGTTTTAATGTTGTAGCTTTTCTCCATAACAAATCCTTCCATTACGTAGCAGACTGTATACCTTTAAGATATTCCTTTTCTTTGAGACACACAGTCTTTGCTTTAGAAAGTAAAACTGTCCTTACTAAGCCTCAGCAAGAGAAAGTGAGATTTTACAAAGAAAAAAAATGATAAAAACACAACAACTCATGGCATTCACAATTTAACTCACATTTCAAAGTCTTCTCATTTCATCTTTTGCCTTTTCTTATAAACACCACAACCAAGACACATTTGTTTGATTTTCAAAACCCTACTACTCCCAAATATGAGGAAATGTCTCTGCAACCCACTGAGGTTACCAGCACATTATAGCCTTTGTCTCCATATCGAAACCATCCTGACTTTGCAGGCTTTCTAGGAAGCACAGAACAACTTGCAGCTCAGATATTTCTTACGTCTGCCCTGGGAGCGGACAAGCCTGAGACACTTGCAGCTCAGATATTTCTTACGTCTGCCCCGGGAGTGGACAAGCCTGAGATTGACAGACGTCATGGCCATCTCTGGTTCAAAGAGCACATTTCATCATAGGCAACCAGGATGCACAGCGTACTGCTCCATACCCCGTTTGGCTTTCGTTCAAAGAGCACATTTCATCATAGGCAACCAGCGTACGTAGGATGCACAGCGTCCTGCTCCATACCCCGTTTGGCTTTCAAAATGGAAAAGGGGGAGAAACCTCTCAGACTGCACATGCATGGAAATTATGTTATTTATTTGAAAGAAAAAAAAAAACCAACATCAACAAAAATGGAAAAGGGGGAGAAACCTCTCAGACTGCACATGCATGGAAATTATGTTATTTATTTGAAAGAAAAAAAAAAACGACATCAACAAAAAAAATGCTATTGTGTGAACTGTGTTGGTTGTGCTCAGTCTTTAAGAGACCAGAGTTAAGACTTCCCAGCACTGGCAAGCAGGGAGTCAGGCGCTGGTTAAATCCCATGTAAGACCGTCACCTTTCCACCTCCTTGGAGGAGCAGACTGTTGCTACTGCATGTGACACCCGTGACTTCTCTACAGACTAGGAGATTCTTGCTTTTTTCATCCTTCTTAAGAGGACCTTCTTCCTTAGTGGACACTGTGGTATGGACAAGATGGACAGAACTTGGTCTGCAAAACAGTTTGCCAAAACATAGCCTGTACAGAGAAAGACAGAGGTTCCTAAACTCCCAACATCTGCACAACAGGGAAAACTGGACCAATCCCACAAGGAGACAAAATACAAAGTCCTCACATGAGCTGGAAACAACATGGTCCGAGATACCATCTTAGCCTCATGCACTCAGGACTACCGGTTTGAATTTGATGAGGTTATTTGTCAAAGCTTGAAACTGTCCTTTGTCCTTTTCCCTAAGCTGATGGCATCTCGTAATTTGAGCCTAACAGGATCTCTGGAGATGTTCACAAGGGCATTTCCAGGGAGTTATTCACCATGCCTGATGAATTTTCTCCTTGCGAACAGTTAGAGCAGGAACCTCTTCTCCCTCACCAACTACCAATCCCAAAAAGACCAGCCTCCTAAGCTAAAAGCAGACTAAGTAACCCTCTTCATATCTAGCTGTCTTCTTTCCCTTCTCCCGTTACCCAAGGGCACTCCTTGCAATACCAAGAGGTACTTTGAATCACAAAAGTCAACACATGGAAGGGAAACACTAGGCTTGACTAAAGGCAACTATTAGGCTTTTTAACTTCAGGCAACCTCACACTGAGTTCAGAAGAGGACTATGGTCTACACACCAGCTGTGTGTCAGGGACACACAAGAAACCTCTCTTTCCTACTTTGGAGCTTCAGTGCTGTGCAGAGAAACCTCAGAACCTCATCGGACTCTCAGACAACCAGTTCCCATCAGCAGTTACATACTTGATCTTTAGGTTGCCAGTACAAGATGAAAAGTCAACTCTCAAATGGTAAACGGGATCTACTTCTCTCACCAGTGCCACCTATGTGAACATAAACACAAGTTTTACATGGCAGGGAGAAAAGGTGTTAATGGGGAGAGGGAATATTCAGGTCAATACAGATATGTTTTGCTACTCTATTTCTATTCCTCATATAACAAAACTCCGTTCAAGAGGTACTTTAGCAAATCAGCAGCACAAGCAACAAAGCCGGTCGCAAATTTCTGACAATAAAAGCACATTCTGCCCTCGGATTTTTTTTCCTTAAATCTGGAAAGAAGTTTCATATTTCAGTATAATTCAGACCATGTTAAAGACATTTCTAAGAAATGCACGCTTCCTACAGCAAAGCTCACTTAACAGTCACTTAACAGCAGCAAACTTAAAGCCTTGGTTGGCAATTTCAATTTCTCCTTTGCATGATTCATTTATCCCTGGGATAGGCCTGAGCAAGGGATTCTCCCAGCAAAAGACAGACTAATCAAATTATTTCAAGTCAGTCAGGTATTCGCTTTATGCCATCCGGCCCCGATGGCAAAATCTCTTGTAATAGCAGATCTCCCAACATTAAGGAAAAAAAGTATTCACGGGCTAAACACTGGCTTAACCAGAGCCAAGAGGCAAAACTCCTACAGCCAGAAAGACATAAATGTTATCACTCTCTCATTCTCCTTCCTAATCTTTCACACTGTGTTGGAAAGTAGCTTATAGGGTGCATATATATATATATATATTTTCCCCCCCAGACGCACACTTGACAGAGCACAAAATTAGCTGCACGTGCAAGGCAGCATTGCTACATGGCATCCCAGTGGCTGGCACAGAAAGGACAGATGCTGAAAGGTCCTGGCACAGTGGCTGGCAAACCTGAAAAGGCTTGAGGCTCTCCACCCCTCCTTCTGTGCAGATGAGCCGTCCACGTGTATCCAAACATACTTAGTCCAGAAGAGCAATATTCTCCTTTCCCATGTCCTCGATCTCCAGCGAGGACGGGAGACAGAATTCAAGTCCGTGACCCCAATAGCTTAGAGAGGACAACCCCCCCAACACGCCCGCGTCCCCAGCCTTGCGCGCTGCCGTGGGGCAGGGACACCAGCCGCCCGGCCACCGCAGGGATGCCGCCCCGAGAGCTGGCTCGCGAGAACGAAACGCCACCCTGAGCCACAGCTGCGAATTCGGCTGGTGTGTTACTAAACCCTGTTGTTCAGCAGAACAACTGGAGCGGTTTGGAAACTTCTACCTCAGAAGAAATCGCTGCAGCCACAGCACTGCCCTGGTCACAGACGGGATAACGTAAAAGGACCTGAGACCTTGGCAGGAGTCGCATTTTAAACATCGTTTGCTGCTACCTTTACACAACGTGCCTAGCTAAAGACACCTAAACTGATAATGTGAGAGAGCTGGGGTTGTTCAGCCTGGAGAAGAGAAGGCTTATCGCAGCCTTCTAGTACTTAAAGGGGGTTTATAAGAAAGATGGGGACAGACTTTTTAGCAGGGCCTGTTGCAACAGGACAAGGGCTAACGGTTTTAAACTAAAAGCGGGCAGATTTAGACTAGATATAATGAAGACATTTTTTATGATGAGAGTGTTGAAACACTGGCACAGGCTGCCCAGAGAGGTGGTAGATGCCCCATCCCTGGCAACATTCAAGGTCAGGTTGGACGGGGCTCTGAGCAACCTGACCTAGCTGAAGATGTCCCTGCTCATTGCAGGGGGCTTGGACTAGATGGCCTTTAAAGGTCTCTTCCAACCCAAACCATTCTATGATACTATGATTTTTGGTGTAAATATTTCTTACCTCTGTCTCAACCTGGATTGTAACTTGAAAATTAAGACGTCTGGTGCGCTTTCGCTTTAGCCTGGTTTCCAAAGGACAGGCTGCAGCACCAGTTTGACTGCTGGGTATCTGCGCCGCACGGCACAGCAGCTGGCTGGCAGGGAAAAAACACAGCAAATACCAGCTCTTGCTCCAGGAGTAGACAGGAAACATGGTGAAAAGATCAAGCAATGATGCCAATAACTGTGTTGAGTTACTCTCTTCCTCTCCTCCCACCGACCTCTTCAGGCTCCAACAGCTTCCATCTCTCTCTCCCTTGGGAGAGCCACTCAGCCCTCCACCCCCCCGGCGCGCTCTCTCTCCACCTACCAACGATGCTCTTGCTCTGATCATCTCTGAAAACAAAAACGTTTTTTCTCAGCCATACATCGTTTTGAAGTCAACGGCTTTTATTTTACACACGAAGAACCTCCTGCACTCCTGAAAGCCTGCCAGCCTTTCCCCCGCAGCACCCTCGGCTCTCAGAGTCGTCACTGCCTCCTTTCAGAGCATCATGACGACACCGCCGCCGCTATTTCCCACGTTCTCAAATCCAATGCAGAGGGCAGTCACATGCTCCTGTTTATACATCCCATAATACAAAGCCCCTATTTATCAATAAATGCCTTGAGGTGCAGAGCAAAGCCCAAGCTAATAAAAACCTGGTAGGATTATCTGCTGGCGTTTCACACCAAGCTACAGCAGTGGCCAGGGAAAAGTGGAGGGAAATGAGGATGCAGCAAAGAGTCCAAAGACTAAAGAGCAAAAGAAAGAGGCTGCTACAGGTATCTGAAGAGTTGGAGAATGAAGAGGGAAGAGAAGGTAACAGAAGTAGAGGCCCAACTTTTTTTTTTTTTTTTTTTACTTAACACTAATCCAAGGCATTAAAGAATTACTTAAAAAAATACACAGACAAAGAGACAAATGCTATGTTTTGCTCAGTAAATAACTAACCATTGGAACCCATGGCTGCAGGATAACTGCTGGAAAATAACTTGCAGTGATTAAAAAGGGATTAAATGGGTTTTATAAACAACAGTATCTGTTGTTAAACATGCTAAAATAAAATTACAAGAGTTAATAACCCATTTGCTTCAGGGCATAAACTAATCCTCATCTAAGGGTAGCAGAGATCTGCCTGCATGTCAGCTCGGTATCTGGTGCAACAACTCCTCTCCATAGGCAAGCAATCTTTGCTTTTAATTCCTGGCATTTAAAAATTGTCTGTCTTGCCTGAAAAAGAGAGCATGCTATTGTTCAGGCCTTCATCTGACCTCACATAATTAATTCTGGAGTTTACCAGATATATCATTCCCTTGAGGGGTGGGGGTGAAATGCATGAAAAGAGAGGAAAACAGTTTAATTGCTCCACACTCCAATATTCTACTCTCAATTTCTTCAAATACCATTTGTCAGGACACTAAAACCAAGCACATGAGATAAAACTCTCGTAAAAAAGCTTAAAGACATGAACAAAGCACAAAATTTGTTAGTACTTCTCAGTGCAACAGTTCACCAGCCAAATCAGTTTATGAGAAAATTAGACCTTTAAGACAGGCAGCAAGGGAAGATTTTTAATATATTAGAACAGAAGAATTTACTCTGCCTGGTAATAATTAAAGCATTAGCTAATAACATAGCCTGTTCTCAAAGATGGAATAGGGTTGAAGTACAAACTCCTCAAGATTATTATTCCAGTCCTCTCCAAACCCAAATGCAAACCCATGAACCTTACTAACAGATGGGCCAGTCTCCCAAATAATTGCTTCTGGACAAAACACAAGATGGGACACAACATGTCCAGTGCTCCACTGTGGTTATGAATTTTTGGTTTCAAATGCCAGCTTGTTCTTTCCCACAGGTAAGAGGGCTGTGTGCTAGGGACGCTCCTCCCCGGCTCAGGAGAGCTCCTGGAAGAACAAGTCTTGAACATCAGCCCTCCAGACCTCCTTCCACAAGTGACCTTTTCCTCTATGCTGCCAGGCTACCTGCTCCAGTTTCATTTAGTCTACAACCTTTTTGTTATTTTTATTTTTTATTTTTAGGGGGGTCCAAATTACAGCTGGCTCACTTTGGCAGTCCCAAGGGTAAACATTTGAACTGTGTTTTCAAAAACGGACTTTGCAATGCTCCACTTCAACTGACCGGCAGGCCAGATCAAGCATGCCCTGTGCCTTGTGGGTCCCTGCAAAGTTTGGCACCGACCACCCAGCAGAGCAGCATCAGTGCTGGAGCCACATGTTAAAAACTGATAACCAAAGCAAAAACTGATAACCAAAGCAAGAAACAGAAAATGCCGGGGGGGGGGGGGAAAAAACTCGTGAGAAAAGCTCTGAAACTTAAATTAGTTTTACAGTGAATGCAAACACACAGTTTCAGACCGCTGTATGTATATATCCTCTCTCCTCCCCTACTGCTGAAACAGCAAAGCACGCATGGCAGATGGCATGATTCATCTGAAAATTACTCTAGCAGCACTCTATTAGCCTCTAAGGAGTAAACTAGGATAAAAATACTCTGAATGTTAACTCAAATTAGGCAGCTGTCATGAGGAGTCATCAGGTCAGTCTACTTGCTTAGTTTGCAGAATTTTTCTTTCAATCAGCAATAAGCATTACATATGAAGATAGTGTCATTTATTTGTTCTACCTACCAGGAATTAATACAGAAGCAAGAAGGGAAGCAACTGAGGGAACAAAAAGGTTTATTTTCCCACACATAAGTAAAGAAGTACCAACCAAAGTCAGACCAAGAGCCACAGCACATCACATTAACAACGGCACCAGCCACTTTCTGGCGAGATGGGGTGGATTCAGTTTCTAGAGACCACACATCCTAGCTGGGAGAGCAGCCTCCCACAGGCCCCGTAGCTGAATCTGCTCAGTTGAAGACACGGAAGGGACCTCAGGAAGTCTATCCCCTCTCCCAAGGCACCAGCAGTTAAGTTTGAGATGTTTGCAAGCAGCTGCCTGGTAAGAACGTGCACCGAGGGAGCCACCTCCAGCCCCAGTCGCAGCCCCCCAGCTCACTCACAGGTCCACGGAGGACACAGGTAGCCAGCAGACACCCCCGAGGGGCGAGTGAACGCGCTGAGGGGCATCACATCTCTGCTCGGCCACAGCCCCGCTCCAGGCTCCCCGGGCAGCACTGGCCACCAGCCCCCATGACCCGCGGGGCACCTCGCCAGGGAAGTGCCAAAAAACAAAAATGCCCACGTCACATTCATTGTCAAGGCAGCCTTACCAACCAGCCGGCCCCAAAAACGCAGTTAGAGGACCACACCATCAGACCCCTCCTTCACACGAAAGGCAGGAGTCAGCGGTGCCGCGCAACTTCTTACAGAGAAATTAAAAACCATAGCACGTAAGGAATTGGGTTCCCAGCTGCAAGGAACATGGAGCACTCACTCACGGACCTGCTGGACTAGCACACGATGCCTCCAACTGAAACTCCATTGCTCATTTGAAAAAAACTTTTAAAAAACCCACCACACACTTA
The DNA here is from genome assembly GCF_000687285.1 of Phaethon lepturus. Lineage (NCBI taxonomy): Eukaryota > Metazoa > Chordata > Aves > Phaethontiformes > Phaethontidae > Phaethon > Phaethon lepturus. The sequence goes on along the minus strand of NW_010529525.1, from coordinate 11,274 downwards.
AAAGATGGTTTAGCTTATGCTGACAGTACAAAACTCACTAAAGCACAGGACACCTCCCCAGGAGTAACTACTGTAACATTAACTGCCTTGACTCTGGGCCCCAAGCTAAAAAACTCCTTCTCAAATAAACAGTCCACAAGAACCAATTTTTTTTTTTTTCCTTTGCTCCACCAACAACAACCCTCAGTCAACAGCAGCTGAATACTTTGTGTGCTTTAATACCCAGGTTAACCAAGCAGGGGGTGAAGCCAGTAACACAGTTGCCCTCATCTTTGGGGAGAAGGTGGTGAAACTGTGCTTAATGTCATCTCTTCAAAAAGGCGTTTTCTACATATGTATACGCTACCACGTCAGCCTCGTTGCATAACCGGGTTGTGCAATCATGGCAAATTCATTTACATCTTCTTTTTTGTTCCAGTGCTCCAGAAGGGGGAAGGAGGGATCATTGTCAAACTTGGCAGAACTGGTCTCCTCGGCACAGGAGGATGGTCTGAAGAGGGGTCAGAGGCGGTGGGGGGGTGCCAGGACTCCCTGACAAATGCCACTACCGCTCACCCAGAGCGGACATTGGGAGCAAAGTCTTAGTTAGAAACCTCAAAGCAAAGGATGACTTCATAGCATCAGGGAATGACTAGCGTTGGCTTGGACTGCAAAGCAGAGAAGATTATGGTTTCTCCTTTTAATACTTATTACTATGTCATTGCCACAGGACTGTACAGAAGAAATAGGCAAGAGTGCAGTATCAGGTTTTCATAGACTGAACAAACTGGATTATTCAAGAGCGACCCAAGTTTCCTAACAAGCGTGGAAAAGTCTGCATTCAGATAGCATCTTTTTATTTTCCCAAAATCAATGGCAACAGGCCGCATTTTAAAATACTGCTTGAAACTCCCGTCCTCACTTTTATTTCAAGAAGGCTTTTACTGGATTTACTACATTTGTGGATAAGGGTGCAACACACCAACAAGCACCAGAGACCGGACCCCAGACCAGCATTAATACTCCACCAGCTAGAATATATGCTCACATAATGTTAGGAGAGAAATGTTCAGCTCTTGCAGCAAGGGCAAACCCTCACCCATAAAAATCTGACACCAGAGTTTTACTCGGAGGCTGTATATATTCAAGGAAGAAGAGGAAATAAGGCAAAAAAAAAAAAATTTAACCCCCCAACTTGAGTCGAAAGAGAAAGCTTCTGGTTCAGCCCCCTCCATCATTCTCCAGGGTTTCCAAGCATCGTGCCACCTGCGCTTAAAATGCAGAAGTGCCTTCCAGCTCTGCCTTAATGCCATCCCAAGGATGGCAGGGCCCAGACACCATAACAACCATGAAAAAGTGAAGCTGCTCCGAGTTAAACACGCAGTCACACTCTGGGTCTTCACATCTGGAAAAAAATAAGTTATACCTTTCTTTGGTATTGCTTCCTTCACTATAGATTTCTAGATATTAATTAAGAGCTAAATATATTTAGCTGGATAAAAATACGTAGAGCATTTTTATTTATGTTTGAATTATATAACACAATCTGATGAGATCACACGTGAGGCTGTATCCTCACCCTGAATTTCAAACAGCTTCTGGTTTGAGCTGCAGATCCATCAGCTGAGCAGAGCTCAGCTCAGCGCGGCAGGGCTGAAGTAGGACAAGCGCAGCAGTGGCGACAGGCAAACAGCGACTGCAAACACCTGAACCAGATCTGGCTCTGGCAGCTTCGCCTTCGTTCACACCACCACAATGCTCATTTAAATAAATAAATAAACAAACAGTAGTAACACTAATGAATCTAATCAATAAACATTTATCTTGGACCAAGACTTCCATCATGAATCTCTCACTTTAGCACAAACAGGGCTTTCCTCACCTTAAACCTGTGGAAGGAATCGAGGAACCTCACTGAGGAAACAACACAGCAGCACGGTGTCCTCCGCAGAGGCCAAGGGATGCACCTTAACTGCTTCAAGTAGTGAAGTCTGCACTACAAACTTCTCCCTGTAGCCGCTAAGAGCAAGTGTGACCCCTTTCCCTGACCACCCCCTCACACCTGAGCAGCAGGCAGAGAAGTACCCACCACCCAGCCCAACAGACAGCAGCGTTTCGGCAGGACCCCATCCCCGGGCTCAGCTCCGGCGCAGAGCAGCCGCCGGATCGCAGCTCCAACGCCCAAAGAAACCTGCACCGCAGCACCCTGCCAGCGCCAGGGCAGAAGGCAGGCTCCAGGCTTTCCCAAAAAGCCTTCTGCTCACACCTCCCCACCTCTTCATGCCTCCCAGGGACGCACCGAGCGGAGGACCGCCCTTAAGGGCACTCGGACCCCGCGCCGCGGCGCTCTGACGCCGGAGCCTCACCGGGCAGTGCTGCAGCGGAGGCGGACGAGGGGGGGAAGGAAAGGAGAGGGGGTCTAACCAAACAGTTACAGATTACACCCGCTAACGACGCATTTCCAGAGGGGAGACG
>NW_010529525.1:7254-8789 GCF_000687285.1 Phaethon lepturus | reverse complement strand
AGCAGGAATAACCCCTCTTCCCTCCGCGCGCCAGCGGGATGCTTTCAGAGCCAGGTTTTCTGGGAAAAGGGGTTGTGGGGGTTGCAAACAATTACATTTAATTCGAAGGTTCATGTTTAAAGAGAATATTTTTGGAAAGAGAAATCAACATGTTAACATCGAGCAAGAGCACGGAGCACGTAATCCTTTCACATCCTGACAGGGGAGAACTGCGGAGGCCTGCTATGAAGCATCTCTGAAGAACAGCATCTTCATTTTTTGAATACCTAATTAGGAGTTTCTATATATTGCAGAGCATTGCTGTAAGATATAATTTCGTTGGCAAACACTAAAGATCTCTCAGTCTGTAAGTATGCTTTTGGCAATCAAAATTTAAATCTGGATATATATCCGAGATATGTATGGCACAAGTACTTTTTTTTAATCTAATAATTACATTCAATTGGCAGATTAACTCAAATCAGTTTTAAGCAAATGCAAGTTACAAGCAAATCAGCCTCCACCACCACCACAACAGTGTATTTTTGGATTCTTAGTATCCTTACTCCCGTTAGCGGCGTCAAATACATTTAACATATATTAAAGGGCAGCAGACAAAGTGAAACAAGTTTTGTCTAAATCTAAGGCGGCTACGGATGCCAGAACTTAGCACTGACTCGGTCCTGAAACTCACACATGCCAAAAAAACATTTGCAATTGCGCTAATTCCCACTGTGGGAACTGAAAGGCAGCTTCATGTAACACAACGGGCAACAAATCCATTCCTTTAATTTCAGTCGCCAAATTTTAATTAATTTCCATCCAGGCAAACATTAAGCGTTTCTGCTGATCTTGCAGGAATGTAAGCTCATTTGCACAATAAATGCGGTCTAACAAGTCACCACATTTATAGCAAGTTGCTTCAGTCTTATCTAACTGCGTAGTTTGAAAAGTCCGTGATGGGTAACTGAAACTCCACCCACGTCACAGTTTCTGGAGTTAAGCACAAGAAAACTGAAGAAGTTGCTGCCTTCTCATTGCAAGCGAGACTGCCAACAGTATTTGGACAGTTGGAGTCCAGATTCTGAACTACGCAGATGCCCTTTCTTAGGATGGGGGGGAAAAAGCATGCAATTTTCACTTCAGTTTTCTTCTACAAAAAGAACGTCTGTATCCCAAAGCTCCAGAGATCCCCTTCCCAAAAAAAGCAAAGTCAAAGACCCTCTGCTGCCCGCTCGCGGTAACTGCCAAAAAGAAGAAGGGGGGGGGGGAGAAAATAAAAAGGAAAACAAATCAAACTTGAATTAAATTGTATAAATTTAAACAGGTCAGCATATAACAAAACGGTCAGAAGTTCTGCCTGTGCCAGGAGGCACATACCACCGCAGCACTGAAGCTGAGACCACCAGCAAGAACAGGCATTCCCCCGAAGGCGGATCTGCCCGCAGAACGGGCAGCGGGGCAGCCCGGCAATCAGCCTGCACATAGCGGCTGCTGCCCGGCTACACACGGCCAGCTCCAGCCCGGAGATGTAAGACCGGGTCCAGGCGAAGAGC
>NW_010529525.1:4478-7218 GCF_000687285.1 Phaethon lepturus | reverse complement strand
GCTTGCTGCCCTCCTCCTCCGAAACAGCGCAGCAAGAGCGCGGTGCCCCGGCGGCTCAGCTCCCCAGCTGCGCATCAGCCTCACCAGCGAGCGGCTGCCCGCGGCATCTCCTGTCTTCATGAACCTCCCACTCACCCCAGAACTACAGTTTCCACAGCGAGCACCAAGGCTGCTTGCATGTATAACTCCATGTACGCACACCGCTCATTTCACTAAAAAAAAATTAATTTCCTGATTTCTGCACGTGATGAAAATTTTATTCTGGCACTAAGTAAATTAAAAGGGGAGGGTGCCTCTAACCTTTTTAGAGGGAGATGCCAACACCCAAGAAGCAGAGCAGCCCACTTCACCCTTTCACACCCTGATGCAGGAGAAGCATGGAGGCCTGGCATGAAGTGGCCTCTGAATGACAGATACTAAAAAAAAAAAAAAGATTATGCTAATTAAATAAGAGCTCGTACATATTACAAAGCATAGCTAGGAGATATAATTTAGTTGGCAAATACTATGGGTTAAGGGCACCACTGCTTGGAAACACTTTTTCTGGCAATCAATCCAAATTTAAATCTGAAATATGTCCTATTTTAGAGACCATGTCCCACACATACACAGTACGTTCTCTCAAGAACGCACATGCCAGGCCCCAGAACCCACACACCCCTTAGACCTATTCAACAAAAACAGCCTTGACAAAATGAAAAAGGAGCCCCACATGCTCACACCAACGTCTGGGCTGGGCTGCAGTTAACACACCAGCAAAGCACGCGGGAAACACGGGCTGCTCAGAAATGCAATCACAGCCATCCCTGGCACGCTGGCTTGAAGCGGCAACAGGACTGAACGCACTTCCAGCTGCATGGATTCCTAGCATTCCCAAAAATTAGGTTTCTAAGGCTAGAACAAGAGAAGACTTGTACCTTTAAGTTTAATTAACTCTAGAATAAGATGTTATAGTTCTGTTTGAAAATACATCATTGATACTGTGCAGTGATGCAAGATGCCTTTAACAACAGTAAGTTGTCCGAGCAAAGCGAGTGCCGCCCTCCGCTCCTCCAGCAAATTTCTAATCTCTGTCTGACGCTGCAGCTGTCAGAGTCCCAGGAGGTTTTCAGAGACTACATTTTTAAACCTAGCCACTTCTGGTCCCATTACCACAAAGCAAAGCATCGCTAAACCTTTACCATTTACTACAGAAGTGCTTCAAAACAAAATGTATTTGCCTCCTTAGGTATTATCTTTAAGTGATCTGGCAAAGATCAGTATCCACTACTGAAATCTAGCACAAGCATGAGGCCTAATGAAGTTCCTAGCAGATAATCATCAATCCAGTAACAGCAGCTGACTTCGTTCTTTTTATTCTTCCGCCTCCCCCGTTAGGAACAGAGACCTACCAAAAACCTTCATGATAGAGCTGCTGCACTGCTAACTTAAGATGTCTGCATATCACGAACTACAGCGCAGGAATGAAGCACCTTTGTTCGATGAACACAAGTGAATAACATTTATTAAGTATATCTAGAAACAATACTTCAACGTGAATAGCACTTGCCCTCAGACGTCAATTTAATTCATGCTGAAGTTCTCTCTGGAGCAGCAGAGATGCTGTTCCTCGCAATGTGATTCTTCCCAGTGCACTTCATTTCTGAAGTGCAGCCTATCATCACAAAGAGCAGTGTTTCCCCAATATTTAAACCCCATTTTGGCAACTAGACTTACAAACAAAATGCTACAAAGTTCATTAAAATATTAGTATGCACTACCATATGCTTAACTATGACTAGCTGCAGCCAGCATCAGTGAATTTGAAGTTCCTTCTTCACTGGAGTTGACAATAAATATATCTATCTTTCACACATTTCTGAAAAAGGAAAACAATAAACTACTTGCCAGGTATCTCCACTACCTCTTACTTCATTACTCAAGGTTATAAAATCATTCCCATGAGAAATGCTCGTTTCATATACAAACTTTCTCCCAAAACAGAAAGGGCTGAAGGCTGAATCTCTGTAGCCACAGCCCTACATATTTCACAAATCTGTGGCTGCAAAATGTATCAGCATTTTTGTTCCAAAAGCCAAGCACTGGTTTTACAAAATATTCACCAGTTGTGTAAACAGAGGAGCACACATTTAGGTAGTATTATGCTTTTGGAAACTGAAAAAAGTCTGAACAGACATCTCCAGAGTACATCATTTCTGCAGTCTTATTAAAAAACTAATACACCAAAAATATTGCCTATGTTATTGTTGATCATTGTATTAAAAAAAAAAAATAAAACCCTCACATACCTTACCTAAACATCTTTATCCCCTTGTACCACACTGCTTCTCCTTTCCATCCCAGGCAGCAAAAGCCCCAGTTCCCTAAACCACCAACTTCACTGACAACTTGTGAAACCAGGTAAGCGACACAAAAATAATGCCTTAAGTGAGTGATACAAAAATAATGCCTTAGTAGAAAGCAGCTGAGCACGTCCTAAGGAATACAGCGGCGATGAGAGCGGTTACCTCGTTTTTGTATCGAGGTTCTTTAAAGTCCAGCACTTCAGGAAAATTTAGTTCATTGTGTCAGCATACAAAGCCACGCAGGCATTTCGTTTTGGTGTTTAATGTTACCTGTAGTCATACAAGTAACCGAACAGACATGACAGCAAATAGAAAGTGGGCAATGAAAATGAAGAGTATTTCCAACACGTAATTCAAGGCCCCGGCGGGAAGCTCAAAACCACCGATGAACACCG
>NW_010529525.1:4072-4468 GCF_000687285.1 Phaethon lepturus | reverse complement strand
CCCGAAGGCCACTGGGCGCGGGCGCATCCGGAGCATCCCAGCTGCGAGCGGCGGCTCGGTCCCTCCTGACTGCAACCTGCCTGCGGGACGGGGCCGGGGAAGCCCACACACCACCCCAAAAACAGGGCAGCAACATACAGGTTTGAGGTTAGAATGGGCTTTTTCCTTCAAGCAAGGGCTGAGGTCAAAAGGGCCAACATAAAAGAAGAAACCAAATTAAGTTTAAAGGGAACAGTTAAGGGCTGGCATTGCGATACAGCTTCGCCATGAGTTATTCCGGCGCAGGCGAGGAGAGGACCTTGCGCCTGCAAAGATTAAGCTGAACTTTCCTACCTGAAACTAAGCGAAACGCGAGCTGGTGACTCACAGGCAGACGACGACGGCTGCTACGAAGGG
>NW_010529525.1:0-4055 GCF_000687285.1 Phaethon lepturus | reverse complement strand
CCCGAAGGCCACTGGGCGCGGGCGCATCCGGAGCATCCCAGCTGCGAGCGGCGGCTCGGTCCCTCCTGACTGCAACCTGCCTGCGGGACGGGGCCGGGGAAGCCCACACACCACCCCAAAAACAGGGCAGCAACATACAGGTTTGAGGTTAGAATGGGCTTTTTCCTTCAAGCAAGGGCTGAGGTCAAAAGGGCCAACATAAAAGAAGAAACCAAATTAAGTTTAAAGGGAACAGTTAAGGGCTGGCATTGCGATACAGCTTCGCCATGAGTTATTTCGGCGCAGGCGAGGAGAGGACCTTGCGCCTGCAAAGATTAAGCTGAACTTTCATACCTGAAACTAAGCGAAACGCGAGCTGGTGACTCACAGGCAGACGACGACGGCTGCTACGAAGGCCCTTTCCATGGCAGCGAGCGGGGACGCAAGCCACCGCACAATAAAATTCACAACGGGGTGGGCAGAGGCTGGAACCGGCCGTTTCTCCGAGCGCGTCCCAGCCGAGGTCAGGCACCACGGCAGAGCAGATGCAACGGCAGCTTGCAGCAGCTGAGCCTATTACTAGTGCCACATGTAAAAAGGTCCGACTGCAATAGCATTCAACTTGTCAGAATCCATAAATGGAAAACCAAACATACATACTGCCGTGCGTACGTGTGCTGTATGTATGCGCGATACAGCGCGTGATGCTAGGGAGTCCACAGATCACCTAGGGAAGCCTCTAAAGGGACAGAGGTAAATGTCTACAGGTGTGTAACCAGCACTGAGGGAACAGCAATTCTTCAAGGCAATCTTCAGTTGTGATACTTCCACGCAGAAAAAGAAATGCGTGATAAAAACCTCACAAAGATGTATCCATTTCACTTTAAATAAACTGTATAAATTTCTGCAGTTTAAATTGTTCACTGACCTAGAATCAAAAGCTTTGGACAACTTCAGTGAAGATTATTCTTGTTTTCTCAGAGTCTTTCAAACACTTCATGCTATGTGTGGCTTTCAAATCAAACACACCACAACCCAGAATTTATTTTGCATGGAGACTGATTCACTACCAAATAGAGCCATGACCACAGAGTATTCCTATGGTAAGGCCACCCAACGCACCCATCCCACACCTGTTTTGTCCTCAGGCTTCCAGGCTTACAGCCATTTATCCTTCTGCAGCCAGGTATCATCTATTCTCATTCCTTCAGCAATGGCAACAAATAAATTTAGTGATCAAGTTTCCTTGGGACTAGAAGTAGAGGAGGTATAAATACCCAAGTGACCTTAACACCCGCCACTGTGAAAAATAAACAACACATCCACCTCAAGATGAGTGCTACCAAAACTCTGTGTTTTCTGTTTAAGAAAAATTATAGGGTTTGATTTGAACCCATCTTCAAAAGCAGGCCAAAAGGATAAGACCATTCAAGGAAGCTTAACTGTGATAGCTCCTTTACAATAAATCTCAACAATCTTGCCATAAAGCAAAGACATCATGAAATATGCACATCACTGATGTTTTATATTTTGTACATGATGATTAGCCAAAAAGTTATCAGATTTGAGTAAAGGAAGAGTTATCTATAGCTGCGGTGAAGTTCTTGGAGGACTATAGACTGTCTTAAGCCCTGTGTCTCCCACTAGCACAGGTAAGGGAAAACGTTGCTTTCACTTGACAACTACTGGGAGAAAAGTTTCATTCTTCCATGCAACTTTCACAACAATTTCTTTGTTATCTCTGAAACAGATCTTGTTCTTGCTTCAGCCTTCTCTGAGCAACGCCAGTCACTATCGTTCACAATCAACGATACAGCAGGGCTGGCAGAGCACATCTCAAGTGCTTCATTCAAGGTAGTCATCGCACGGGGGTCACAAGGACTTCGCTCCCCTGGAGCTCAGCGGGGGGTTTGTTCATAAAGCAGAGTTTGTGCTAAGAAAGTCTGGAATAAACTACTCTGTATGTAAAGCTGAGAACAATTTTACCCACTTCAATAAGCTAGTATTGTTTTATGTTACTACCTTTGGCTTCTACCCTTATTGAAAAAGCCATTTTTGTTTGCATGTTTTTATTGAGAAGAACTTTGGATGCTATTTTGAGCTCTGAACAGATAACGTTGACACCGTTGAACTTCTTTATTCAGTGAAAAATGAAAAAGCAGCTCAGCATCAGATATTAAATCAGGGCAGTACATATTCACAAGCATTAGAGCAGTTAGCCCTCACCTTCAGGGTAAGAAACGCAGCCTTGCCCCTATGCAGAAAGGGCACATTCTTTTTAATTTCTTGTGTATTTCATAGATTTTGTGCATAATTGGAGAGGTGCCTTGTTGCTCTTACAAATATGCAAACTCCAACAAGATGAAGTGTCTCGAAGCTTTATAGAAGGGGGGGAAAAAAAACACAACCAAAAAAAACCCAACTAAAACAACACACAAACCATCCTCCCTTTCTCAGACTGCGAAACACCCGTGCACAACATACTCCCAGCCCTAAGCCGGTGCCAGGCTCTAACGCGAAGCCGCGCTCCCTCTGTCAGCAGAAAAGTCGGCTGCCGATCCGTGCTCGTGGCTGGAGCCACGCTCCTCCTCTGCCGGGGCCCTGGGCTGACTCAGGCTTCGCTCCCAGCCCCGTGCCCGCACCTACGGCAGGTCCCCGGCACCCAGAGCACGAGCAAACCAACAAGCTCCCAACCTGAAAAATCAAAACAATCCTTACTCGAGCTGAGCCGCGGAGAAACGGCGATAAACGAGGCGAAGGGGCTGCACGCCTCAACCAGATCAGTTATAGCATTGACAGCCAGCGGCTGCCAGTAACTAAACTTGAAAACGTGTTTAAGAGATGTTGCGCTTATCTGGCTAAAGCGGTAAAACCTGCAAGCGTTCAGCTTTCTGCGCAGCCTGGCAGTGACGCAGCCAAAGGAAGGGATTAGGGCAACATGTGCCCAATGCAGAACACGGTAACTATTTAATTACAGCAGGAGAGTACACGCGTATTTACTCCCCCCCTATACCTACTGCGCCCTAGCAGAGGGTACCACAGCCAAAAAAACATACCGGTAATGGCTCTCCCTGTCATAGCGGAGTTATGTGGGCATAGGAAGAGCTTAAGAAGTCTTGCACACCTTCCTCTGACAGATTATTTGCTGAACCACCACAGGAAGAGCAGCAATAAAATAGGAAGCACCTAAGAAGTTACACAGATAGCAGAGTTTCTTATTTGCTCGCTTGAATTTGGGAGTTCTTCGCTTTGATTTTATTTTGGTTTGTTTGGTTTTTAGTTCTCTTCTACTCATTCTGAAAAGGCACTTGATGTATCTTGCTTTTTTCAAGGAGACTGAAATACCACTGGAAAAAAAAATCCAGCATTTTCAAGTGACAAGTTACCTTACTTAAAAGTTGTCAGCTATCAATCATTTCACTCCTAGTAAGGGTTTTCATGAAAGATGTCTTCACACAATTATCCTTTACATTTTCTAGTCAAACACATCGACAGAAACTAACAAATTACTTTTAAAAGCCTTAAAAGCCTTCAGCTAAAAATGAGTTTAAGATTAATCTGCATTTCCTTAACAGTATGCCCCTTACCTCTAAAAACAATAAATTTACAAAAATGTGATGTAACAAACATGCCTAGCTATGCAATTAAAAATACATAAATACAGGATCTGAGCTGACACTTTTTTTTTTTTTTCAAGAGGCAAGTACTACAGATGCCAGAAAGTGAAGCGAAGAGTCTGGCGGGCCCTAACTGAAACTAAGTCACGAACACAGCAGACCAGGCCGACGCCGTGCCAAGTGCGTGCACCTCACACATTTATCGCCATCATTTAATCCCTCGCGGGGCAGAGGAGGCTCTGCCTCCACGCCAGACGGCTCAAGCTTATTCCGACAACGCTCTCACGCAACGGTGCCACGGCACTACCCGCTCTGCCTCCGCCTTCAGCCGGGGCACGAGTGGGTGACGCTTTCGCGACAGAGGCCTCGGAGGATGAGGAGTTGTCCGCAGCAGCGTTAAGCGTTCGGCACCCAGCGGGATGCCGAGCCGGAAGGCACCGCGGGCCCCACGCAGCCACC
>NW_010529524.1:106963-118680 GCF_000687285.1 Phaethon lepturus | reverse complement strand
CTCAACCCACAAGTTTTTTCCAATTCTCTCCACCATCCCACTGGGGGAGTGGGGAGTGAGAGAGCGGCTGCGTGGTGCTTGATTGCTGGCTGGAGCTAAACAGAGGAGCAGGACAGAAATTCAAATACAGCTTTGTTCTCTCCTAACCACCACCCAAGCATCTAATAATAACCCTAGTGATGCTGGGTAGGTGTGAGACTCTGGATTTTGGCTTGGAATTACAATTTGAGCCCAAGTTGAGGAGACTAAATCAAACCAAGTGCTTTGAGTTCACACTTGAAAAGCATCTTTTTTTCCTTGTTTTCTTTTTTTTTTCCCAATAAAAAGCCTTAACCACCAAAATGAAAACCACCTCTGTACTTGATTTAATATATTCTTTGCTCTCTCTCTCTCCATCCAGGATGGATGAAAATTATGGGGAAATTATCTATAGCAGTTCACTGACAATTACATTGCATAGATTATAAAAAAATCAATGAAAATATGTATGAAAATTACCTAAATTTTCTATTGGACTTTTCCTCTGTTCTCTGTATTGTGAAACTTCAGTGAAATTTTCTGAATTAGGAAAATGGTAAAAATAAAAGTAAATTTATTTTATTTTAAATGATTTATGATGCATGGCAGATGCATAAATGGTTGGTTTGTGTGTGTACAATTTTTTTGCAAATTATACATGTGATAATGAGTTAGTTAATGTACTGCTGAAAAGGAGTTCATTTTGGGAACAGTACAATTTGGATTGATGTAGATAAAGCTAAATAATTGCATCTGGATTTTAGCTTACTTTTTTGAGAGAGTCTATTCTATTAATTTTCTGTATAAGTGGAAAGATAATTCAGCTATTCACGTACTTACTGTCTATGGTGTGGAAAAAGTGTAATTTCACAATGTTTTGTATACATGGACAGTCATTAGATATCACAATTTAGATATGTTACAGTAAAACCATTTATCTGATCTACTGTTGAAGACAAATATCGAGAACAAGATTTTCCATTTCTTTATATGTATTCTATTTTTCACACCAATATTAGTTCAGCTATTTCACAGGAAGCATGTCACTTTTGGAAAATCTTTTGGTGTACCTGGAAAAAATGAGAGAGACAGATGAAAGATCTGATATTCCATTATAATCTGAGCTTCAGAAATGATGGTTATAAAGGATGTCCAGGTAAAAACCTTTTGAACTCCGAGTTCGATTCAATTATAGTGATATAAATCAGGAGCAAACTTCTCTAAAACAAAAAACAATTAATTAAGAAGAAAACCCATGAGTTCTGAGTAGAAGCTTGAGGTTTTGTTCTCTTCATTTTTCATCAAGCTGCTTAAGAAGCTAATATTTTCACTTTTTATTTTATCCATCTCCTCAATTTTTTTTTTGGTTGGTTGTTTTTCTAGCTCTATATTCCAACCTTATTATACGTATGTAACTGCTGTGTTATTTGGGGCAAAGATTTTCTTTAAGTTTAGTCAGACCTAAATTACTGACTGACACCTGCATAAGTTACTGTTGACAGAATGGTATTTCTTTTTTCTCTGTTTCTTACTTGTTATGCTCTAATTCCTGCTAAATACTACATTAATATGCACCAAGTTAATTTCCCCACTGGTATGAAAAATGCCATCAGAGTCAATTTTCTACCTGTCATAAGGGTATAGTTGGTAACTGATTACTCCTTTGTATTGGCTGGGCATCTCCGTGTCTTAGAACAGGAGATTGCATCTGTCCATAGAGACAAGAGGTAGGGTAGGCACCAGTCAATTACATGCAGATGCAGCTATTTCACATTGATTCCTTTTTCCATACTTCACTTCCTTTATTTTGCCCCTGTTCATCACCAGTGGTGACAGTCTGACTATCAAAAGTGAGCAACAGCTCTTGCAAGAGTTCATAGACTTCTTGGAGGAAGGTATTTCATTCATTACACAGCTTTTCCTCTTCCAGGTAATCTCTAATCATTTCAGTTGAATTTCAACAGCCTTGGTAGTCCCCATTACAAACTGGAAGATAGCAGACTTTGATCAGATACTGCTCCACAAAACCAAACACTGACGTTTCCTCACTTTCCCTCTGAACTTGTTTTGGGTAAGCTGCACCAGTGGACACGTTTGACCCGTCTGGCACTATTACACTTTCACAATGAACCACCCTGGAAGGTATTTTGAGATCACAGTTCTCAGTACACCTCTGGGCTTCTACCAAGTTATGCTTCACTAAATCATGTTGCAATTCAAAGCTTTTAATATCTGAAAATGATGCCATTGTGCTTAGTCTGCCTCAGAATTGCACTGTGGTTTGGAATGATGTCACTAATATTCCAAGGTTCAAATTCTCAGCTGATTTAAATTGCCGGAAGTAATTCCCTTCGCATTACCTTTATAACTAAGTCAAATAGTTCTAAACTAAGTCCATAATCCAAATTTATGTTCTCTTGAGACATTATGTGCAGTGAAAGTACATCAAGACACCCACTAATGTTTGATGAAGTTTCTTAACCATGAAGCAGCATCTCTCCCTCAAACTAGAATATGTACTGGTGCCCATACTTTTACAGTCATTTCCACCTCTTTATCCCTCAGTGATGTAGACCTACTATCTATCAGAGGCATAATCGTGTCACATTATATGAGGTCAGACACTCTAAACGTCCTCTCTGTGGTTTTAATCTGAAGATGGTAGAAGCAAGTAAACTCTCTTCTGCTCCTGAATTTGATTCCCTTGAGAATAAAGGGAATTAGTCTCTCTCCCAAGAGACTAAATTTGTTGAATTTAAGACTGTTGATTAAGTCAGTGACACAAGAACAGTTTCTGAAACTGAGGAATTTTGTCCCCTGACATCTGTTCTTTTAAGATAACATCTCCTTCCTGTTGGCAGTGCGCATAAGGAAGTCTTCAGTGGTTCATGGCCATGCTCATGGTGCAGCTGTTTCACTAAGTTTCTAACATTCAAAGAGAAAGTTAGACGCGTAAAAAATTTTTCTTCAAGTCTGCCTTTTAACTCCAGAATAAATAGAAAGATTTGGAAAGGAAACAGTAGCAATGCCACTTGGATTTTATCACAGTAAAAAAGCCACTATGTTTTTTTTGTTCCTCCTTGCTCTCCTGCTAACTGATCTCTGGAAGCTGTTCTTACTCAAGTATGTTCCTTTTACTAAAATCTCTATTCTCTCTTAGATGACCAATGCTTCATAAAGCAAAAGACTGTATAAACCAATGTTTAACAGATACTGATAACTTGAGAGGAATCAGAGTTAAGCAGCCATTAAGCCAGCAAAGCCAATCAAATAATAACTTATTAAATGTTCTTCAACAGATTTGCACAGTAAGTGGAATGACTCTATCTTCAGCATTAGCACTAAGAGTCATAATTTATTAAATCTCCAACTAGTAAAAATCTGGTTTCAAATTTTTAAAAAATTGTATTTCCACACATGATAGAAATACCTTTTGCTGTTTTGGAATACACTAAATATTCTTCTGGTCACAGAAGGCATTTACCCAAACTTCACCTTTTCCAGCTATTAAAAAGTGATTGCTGGGGCCTTTGCAGATCTTTCCAGTCTTCTAATGTTCTCTATCATCCCATGACTGTGATATATGGTCATGGACATTCCAATCTCTAGAGAAGAGTTTTCAGATGAACTAGTTCATTTAGATTCAACTTGGACATAAGAATGCATAGTCTATGTAAGCATTGATTAAGAACATACAAAAAATGCAAATGAATGCAAAAGAAAGCTTTGCTAGCAAAATCTTCAGCAATGTGTTCAAGAAAAATGAAGAAAAGAATAATGCCTGAAGCTTAATTTGTAGCTAGGTGGCTCTTTCTGCTACATTGCCTGGATTTTTTCACTACTCTTCCAGTTTTTGAGTTCCTCAGCCTAATATATTTTTTCTGTAACTAGCATATGTTATGCTTATTTTATCTATAAATTGCCTTTTTGTTTGGAAGAACTTAGCTCACAGTTCTGTCTTCTGACAACTGTAAACAAACTGTGGTAGCTCACAGATAGTTAAATTCTGACACCAAGTGATAAACAGACTGTAATGAGCTAATTCAGCTTATTAGATTTTTTTTCTGTTTTCTATTCATTGTGGTGAATAGTGTCCTGATTTACCTTTGTGCTAAATATACGGATGGAAGGTAGGCAAAGAACATGTACACTACTCATTCTTCATCTAAAAGAAGATTTGTAAATGGCCCAGAGATAAGTAACTTTGTCTCTCCAATTAAAGGAATCATCTTGTACATAACTTAACATGCCTAATAAGTTCAACTCAGAGCTGTCTAGGTAGCTTTTGACTGTAGTATGTAGCTGTTCATAACGTAATCCTCAAATAGAAAATATGACATATTTGAAAGGATTTGGGAACAGAATGTATTTCCAGAATTTACTTCTGATGATTTGAATATCCACAGACACTTTTTCAATACTTATCAGCTTTGGAGAGAGCACATGAACTTGACTCCTAATTCTTTCTAACAAAGGAAGCAACATCCCAAAACCCATCAACTCCTAACTTCCATTTCCAGTCTAATTTTCACAGATTCTCTAAAGTGCCTCTAGGTACTGAAGTACACACACTAAAATGACCACTGAAGTCCTGGTCTGGGGTCATCACACTAGTTCCAAGTAGTCACATTTCGTACCTTGCACCATTTTGCCCAACTCCTTACCCGACGCTGAAGGGAAAACAAATGAGTCCTCAGTGTCATAAGGAGCAGTAAGACAGGGCTGCTCTTAACTTGTGTCTCATAGCTCCTCTTGCAATCTTAAATAATGTCTAGCATCAAGTTACTTAATACAGCCTTAGTGATTTTGTTTGAAGACAATTTTGCAAAGGGCCTTTCACTATATTGCATTTGAAAGAGATTTTGCTCCTATGTAACAGAGGCTGTTTGATGTCAAGAGATAGAACAAAAAAGAAGCCTAAGCTATATCTATGTGTGTTAGCAAAACAAACAGTATCAGAGCTCACTCTTTGGTATTTTGGCCAACTAGAGGGATTTAGCTGTGCCACACTATTAAACTCTTACCTTTCAAAGCAGCTGACCATTCCTAATCTGCTTAGTGGGAGTAGTTGCTGATTTGGATGGACAATCAAGATGTGCCCAAAACCCTTCTTGAAGGCTTCTAGTTGGGTCATAGAGGTGACACAGACTGATTTAACTTACTGATTTAATGATAAAAATGACACAGCTTCACTGGCAGGAGAGAGGGTAGGATAAGTTTAATCCATAAATATAAACTGTGTGCTATTATCTGGGTCCAATGGAGCTGGTAAGTTTCATGGAATTCAAAAATGTGTTGGAGGGTGGGTGGTGGAAGTCATAAGTAATTGAATTACCTACAGCTGGAATTTAGAAAAGACAATAAGATTCTGTGCAATTCTGATCACAGCATGCCTTTTCAAGCATGATTTTTCGCTTAAGTTGATGAGAATCTGGTAATGATGTGAGTTGAGTTTATTTATATTTGAGGAAAGGATACGTGACAGAGATAGAGAAAGGAAGGTTTTTGATTTGTGGGTTTTTTAGCATAGTGGTACATTCATTATGATGTATCCTGTTGCAGTCTTACAGATGTAATCAGATATATTTACCACACGTATAAAAGCCAGCTAATGCAGTATGTTATCTATTGACTATGGCAGGTTTTATTGCTAGAGAGCACATGACTTTTGTAGGACAAGCTATTGAGTATTTGTTTCTAGTTTCTAAGCTTTCAGCAGTGCATTTTTCTCACATACGTAAGTGACAGGAGGCTTTCACAGTACAACAAACAAGAAGCTAAAAGCATAAAAAATGTGTGAGGGATTTTTTTATACATGAATATTAGAAGTACCACTTTTTCTGTCTTTTTTAAAGAGAATGTAGGAAATCTATACATAATGCATTACATACTTCTCTCCCCATGTCTACAGAGAGCCCAGCTGAGATTTTGCAGGTATCTAGCTAGAACATGATCCAGAGACAAAAATCTTTGTAGTTATCATCGATGAAAAAACATTTGGTAGATCTCAGGTTTTAATAGTTATTTGAACATCATCATCAATGGGGTGTATTGCTAAAAGGATCCTGCAATGAGTTTTTCTTTTTGAGTGGAATAAATAGGTTGATATAATTCTTTTGTGGTTTGTAATTCCTTTAGTCTCAATTAGAATTTTTAGTTGTTTTTTTTCTGTCTGGAAATGAGTGATTTCTGTGAACAATACTATGTCAGAAGGTGTAATAACCTTCCTACTTATACCATCCAGAGATTTCAATTATTGCAAATCTCTGTTTAAGACTTGCAGCAGGACTTATCCAACAGTAACAGTGTGGTTCAGAATACAACAGAATGACTAACAGAATGCCTTTTGCGGAGGTTAGTGTATTGTCGACTGTATACTCAAGTGTGTTGGCACTGTGTAGAGAAACAGACTGATCCTGCACTAGTTTTCCAAGTGTCATTAATGACACAGGATATAGTTATGTCCATTACATCTTTGATCCTTTAGCAGTAAAGGGTAATCTTCTTAAATATCTCCTACTGGTTTATGAAACCTTTCAAGGACTTCTGCTTGCTGTCTGTGCTAGAGAAGGTTGTAAGTTCAGATGCAAAAAAGATTTGTTTAATGTCTCTGTGATGGGTTGACCTCAGTCAGCAGCCAAACACCCATCCTACTTCTTGATCATTCCCCTTTCCCATGGGATGGGGAGAAAATAGAAGGAAGGCCAGAAGACTCATGGATAGAGACCATGACAGTTTTACAAGGAAAGCAAAAGCTGTGCATGCTAGTAATAAAAAAGAACAATTCATTCACTACTTCACATTGGCAGGCAGATGTCCAATCACTTCCCAGAGAGCAGGGCCTCAGCATGCATAACAGTTTCTTGGGAAGACAACCACCACAGCCATGAATACCCCTCCTTCCTTCTCCTTTCTCCGAGCTTTTCTTGCTGAGCATGACAGCATGCTGTATGAAATACTGCTTTGGTCAGTTCAGGTCAGTTGTCCCCTCCCAATCTCTTGCCTACCCACAGCCTATTTGCTTTCAAATAAAGTTCCTTCAGTCTATTTGTGTAAAGGCCATTAGAGTTCTCACTTCTCTGGAAGCATTTAACAATTAAGCAAAATTTATTCATGATCATTTTATTCCAGTTGATTTTGTGTTTTTCTCTAATTTTATTCTTTTTTTTCCATTTGTCTTCTCCCCTACACTCCTCCCTTCCTCTGGTTTCTTTTCAAGTCCTGAATACTTTTATGGAGGCTCTGATAGAAAGATGCTGTCCGTATTCAGATAGTGCTGGTAGTGAGCTCTGTTTGAAGGAAGGTTGCAAAGCATGTACCTGGCATGTGTGGAATGATCACTGCACTTCTGTGAGTGGGAGCTGGAGCTCTATTCATGTCTCTGTCCCAAAACTCAGCCAAGCTTGGAGAATATTGCACATTAATGAGCACACTAACAGAAGTCAGCATTTGCAGCTAAAACATAGATCAGTATTTACTGGAGCTCAGTCCTGGAATTCTCCTTTCCCAGCTGATATCATGCAATCATAAGGCAAAAGTCTATCCCAGAATATTTTTAGAGGTGACAGGTCACATAAATATGTTGTTATATTTTCTAATAGTCATATTAAGAAGTACAGAACCTTAGGGTGGCATTTAAACAGGATTAACCCTTAGCTACTGTTGATGTTAGATTTTATTTCTTATTAACACTCAGTTGGGTTTAATGTACCTCTAGTTTTAGATTTGTAAAGGCCTCTGGTTAAAAGATCAATTTACAGAAAAGCATCATCTGCTGCTTGAAGCACAGGTGCTCAGCTTTCAAAAGCTATTATTTACACAGCCTAGTAGTGGCTACTGAACTGCTGTTAACATAGTTCCTTGGAATGTTCTGCATGTGAACACCAAGTAGGCATTTAAACAATTATTTATTGGCTCTTGCACTTGGGACTGGATACTACTGCTTTAATAATAATTTTTTTTTTCATCTTTCTGTCTAAAATCCCAAGCACAGATCTATCATTTTGATTCAGTAGAGGAAAGAGAGTGCTATATGTTTAAGGAGTTGGACATGGAAACATGCAGAATTGCTGCTAGTTCCTGTAAGTAACGTAATGTTCAGCACCACCAGATATTGGCCTATGAGATAAGCTTTTTTTTTCCCCACTGGGAATTAGATTCCCAAAGAAAGACAATAAAAACCAAAACAAAACAAAGTAAAACAAAACAACAACTCCTAATTGAAAAAAATAATCCATTAGAACTTGTAAAATTAGACATAAAGGTAATGGAAACTGTAAAGTCCAGAATGTAAAATATGACATGCTCCACAAATAAGATTACCTGTGCAATCTTTAATATGCCTTTAATATGAATGTTACATATATATATGTTTCATGCAGAGCTGTATGATGAGCTGTAAAACTGAGAAAGCTTCTTGTCACAGTGCACATGGATAATAGCTTTATTCTGCATGATTATTCAACACATTCAGCAGAAAATATTATTTATTTTCTACAGTATAGGAGTCATTTGCTGAAATTAATTTCCCTTTACAATACTCTCTTTATTCAGAGGAATTGAGGGGCAGAACAATTTGACATCCTAATTCATGTATGTGGGTTGTGAATTTTACTTTTTTTGAGTATGCATTAGTATCAGCTCTGTTCAAAAGGCAGATCCCCTCAACTTTATTTGGATGAATGAGGAACACGTGAAACACAGAAACAACAAATATATAGTTTAGGGACCCTCCCTAAAAAGTTTTTGTTTTAAAAATGGATCCTTTGCCTAGCCTGACAAAGGAACTTCTTTGTAGAAGCAGGAATTCCTTTGCTCTTTTCAAATCTTTTATTTCATTCACTGGTCACTATATATTGTTTTCCAAATCTGTAATAAGCAAGATCCAGGTCCGACAGCAGCAGTCTGCTTTACTGCACAAACTGGCTCATTTCTTAAGTCTGCTACACACAAAAATATTTGCAAATGTTAACTATTTAGTGCACTCTCTCGACCAACCTTCATCCATTAATTTCCTCTCTACACTATCAAATGTGATGGAGATCTGCTCTGCCTGCCAGTGTGTCCCCCTGCTTTGTGTCATTGATCCCTCTTTGCTAGTCCCTTGGAGTAAATGATATATCAGATTATCTGATTGGTTCTGGCAAAGCTTGCAAGGAAAAGTAATATCTCTCACTAGAACATCTGCATATAATTGGAAAAAGCAGGCAAACTTTCAAGAATTCAAGTCCTTCTTGAAGTCTGGAATAAGAGTAGCAAATTTCAAGATATGCATAGATCAAAAACACTTATGTCAATGTATTAGATGAGTTGAGAGGAAAATGTAGTTGGCAGTTGTAGAGCAGAAGAGTCAGAGAGGAGACAGAGAGAAGGGAAATCTCTAGTCACTATGGGACAGGCAGATATTTATATTGCATGGTTGGCACTTGGCACAGGAGACTCTTACTCCAGTCTCCTTGAAGGTCACTGGGTGTTGATGGTATAGTGTGGCTGCCTATGATCTGGAACAGGTTTAACACCTCTACTGAAACTCCTAGTACTTTAGAGGGAAATCCTAACTTTACCTCTATGAAGGATGGAGTGAATGTTTGATATTATTCTAGAAATTATGTGATTTTCACTGATTTCTGAATGAGTCATTACTGTATAATAATAATCAGTTTGGAAATACGCCTGAAATTTTCCCAACTCATAAAACAGAAAAAATCCAACTCTTTTAAATGATGAGACATTAACACTGCTTTTATGTCTTAAATCTTTTCAAATCCAAAGCTATATCTGATCAACCAGATTCTGTTCTCAGTAACATATGTGCCAGGCCAAAATAACCCAGATGACATCACCAAAGTATTCTGAAGCCATAGTAGAAGCTAACGGCACTGTATCTCTCTTTCTCATATAGGTCATGATGGTGCTTCCATTCTGATTCAGCTCAGATCTTTGTTCAGATTCCTGGTTCTCTGCAAGAGTTGTACAATTTAGTATTCTTCATAAAACTGTCCAGTGTCCAAAACACTATGCTACGTCTTTTGATTTCTCCTTATTTGCCTGTAACAAATTTTCCTTACAAATCTGTGAATTTTGTTTTTTGAGATTTTTGTCTCTGAATTTTTTGGATAAATCCTAATTTTTTCATACAATGAAGTTAGATGTTCGTTTGTTTTCTGTCAAGTTGGAATGACTACATTTACAGCCAGATGCTGGCTTTTTAATAGTTTTCTCATTTCTCTATCACAACTACTGCTATTGTTATTTATATTATTATTTACTCCTATTTATGTTAAAAAACACAGTTAATACTAATTATTTTCTGTGTTTGTTTCCAATAATTGAATGAGTCATTTGATACATCAAGACCGGACAGACTAAAAGAGACAACTGCAGCTTTCGTTAAAGCTTTCTCAATTCTCTGGTATGACAGATTTCAGCCACCAAACGGAAAACTTGAACAGCAGTACATACCCTATACTTTCTTCTAGACACCAAGACACAAAACTATGGAATAAGTTTCGTGCCCTGATACTGTTACAGATTTCTGAAGCAACATGCAATCCATATAAACATTCCTTTTATAGCTTTCCAGGAGTTCAGTGTAGGTTTTGTGTCATTCTGAAAAGAACAAGAACAAGAGTGGGCAGGTGCTGTGCACTTTTCTCTTCATGGCTCTGCAGATGCTTTAAAGCTTTCCTTTAATGGAACTGCACGACAGTTCATGGTAGTGCTGTGAACACCTGGCAATTAATTAAAGCCATGAGGTTCTGTTCTTGACATAAACCAGTCTCATACTAAGCCCCACGGAACTGAAAGCCCACATGCTGTATTATTGCCTGCACAGTCTCTTACAACAGTAGTTTAGTGCAATCTTAGCCATTCAGACAGACTGATGTTTCCCACTCAGTGAATTATGGGGAAACTCACCCTCGTCTCAGGGTTTGTCATGTTTGCGTATTCATCCGAGAAGGCCACGAATCTTGACTAGAGGCTTTTTGCTTAATTTCTAGGCAGATTTTAGTCTCATTACTAACAGAGATAACTGAAATTCTTCACATTCCACTCTGCATCGTTAGCAGCTAAAGTTTTACCTTACTGTTAGTGATCAATCAAACAATAATTTTACATAGGAAAGGGCACTGGTTATCTTAATGTCTACTTCCATGACAGTAATGTTTCACCTAATGCACTTTGATGGCACAATCACCATTGCACAGCTTGTTAATACATTAATTGAACTTGCTTTTGTGATTAATATGTATGAATTATTAGCCTGTTTTAAGGAAAAGGGCTGAACATTCTAAAAAACATATATAGCAGAACAAAACTAATTTTATATTTTACTAACCATGCATTGTGCAATTTGCACACATAAAAATGAATGGTCTCTTTGCAAAGAAATATTTAAAACAGGAACAGTTGTGACATATTCCACTAAGTTTTTTTTAATAATAAGCTTCATCACTCTTTGCACTGTGAATATTAGTAATGAGAATTAAACTATGCTTTACAAAATACACAGATAAATTGCTATTTATGATCCATTACATTCAAAATTTTATAGTTTGTTGATATTATTGTGTTGGTTTCCTTACCTACTAATACCCAGTATTAAGTAATTTCCTTTGTTTATTTCTGTCATTAGTGAGTTAACAACACTGTTTCATAATGCTGTAAAAGACAAAAACATTGGTGTATGGGTCTGACAC
>NW_010529524.1:56154-106951 GCF_000687285.1 Phaethon lepturus | reverse complement strand
ACTCTTTCAAACAAAGGTTCTGGAACAGTGCAAAGTGGTTTTTTTCTTGTTTGTTGCCTTCAGAGAACCACGGGATCCAGCCAGTTATCTTGTAACTACAGTTTGAAGGTATTTTGGTACATAATATTATGCAAAAAATAAAAAGATTTGCAACCTTTCATAAGGATTTTTTTTTTTTTTTCTGATAAGTGTCTTTGTCAGACATCCAAGCAGGGAGGCTTATTCTTCCAGAATTTTTCAATCTGGAGCTCTAGGAACGATTTAAGAAAATTATTTTTAAAAAACTTAAGATAAGTGCTCACCTACTTGGTGGCGTTTCTTCTTTTAGTTTATGGCTAACTGAAATGCAGAAAAAAACCCCAAAGTTTGCTGAGGACCCTTAAGTTCCTAGCAACTTTTTTGTCAGATGGGTTTACTCAGCCTCAGTCAGGATCACTGCTGATCTCTGTGAAATGTTGCAGGTCCACTTATCACCAGTTCCCAGGTGAGCAATCTGCAATTTATTCATATCAGAAACTGTTTTTTCTCTCACCACTCTCTTTCTAATGTGGACTGTATATCATCAGGCAATGACAAGAACAGAGGAATTTATCTCTCTGACATAATAAGCTTAGTTTTGTCTTCAACCATGCCTTTGTGGTGGCAGAGATATTATAAGCTGTCTGTCACTTATTTGGAGATGTATACACAGAAGAAACAACTCTCAGCAACGTCAGGGAGTGATGTGTGCGTGCTCAAGAAAAACTCATGAAAACATTTCATAATAATCTTTGGAACAAATAAAACTTTTAATAGGAGAAATGATCTGTTCCTACCTCAGAAGCTTTTAATAACTGTTCTCCACAGGTGAGGTACGTGGGTAAATTGGCACACACTGACCTGGATTCAGGGACAATGGCTGTAATCTGTCTGCAAAAAGCCCAGTAGGCTGTACAGAGGTTTCAGTGTCAATCAGAGAAAGAAATGGAACTTAAACAAGCACAACTAGATTTTGTGCTTTTTTTTCCCCCATGCTCTGTTTGTTTAACCAGCAGGGTGGCACCAGGCGGATGTTAGCATTCGTGTACAAGGCTTTCACAGAGATTGATGTTCACAGTAACAGCTGAGTTCATTTACAATGCCATTCTCTGAAAACCTCACTGAATAGATTCCTAAAGACAGTAATTTACTGTCTGCTTTTTCCTCTTTTATTATATTCCACCACAAAGATGCCTATTCATATTTGGTGACTTAAATATCCTTGCTCAAGGGTGCTTATATATTTTCAAACCCTGTTACTGTTAGAAAAGGGAGAGAAGAAGGAATTATGACTTTGCTGTCTTTGAATAGTTGCCATGGTCTTGCTGTCCTGTAACTATTGCAAAGTGTTGCATTGTCTTACTGTTACTGGGAGGTGTGAACAACAAAAAAACTTGAAAGAAAAGAGTGCAGCTTCTGGTGAGATCTCAGTGTATTCTCTACCATCTCCTTTCCCATTTAATGTGTGTAAGTACATCATCCTGAGGATTAGCACTGGATAGGGTTTAAATCACTGAAGGATTCAAAAGTTGCAACACTTCACAGAAACGTAGTAATTTCTTGCTCAGAATAGCATGCAGTAGCCAGTGTTTTTAGAATAATTTTTGACCTTCTGTCCCCAGCTGTGAGGTGAGCACGTATTCCTTCATTCAGTTTGCAGATAGGTAAAACTGACAAAGTTGAACAAAGTTTACTGCTTGTAAAATTCACACTTTAAATGCTTAAACTGGGAAAAAAACCCCACACAAACCCCCAACAAAAAGCATTCTATAAAACCAAAAATCATTATTCCTGACAATTTGTACATTTTGATGAGATGGATGGTGGTTTTGATGCTCAGGTAGGGGATGAAAAAGGTATTTTTATACCCTTAAATCAGCATCTAGAAATAAAGATAAGTGACATGGACCAGCTTCTGGATCTCCAAGGGTCTCATATGAAAGTAAACAGATATTCACCGAGGAACTGAACCAAAGTTTGTTGAAATCATTAAGAGTTTTTCCACTAATGGTATTGGATTTTGAATCAGGCTTTTGAAAAGCTCTGTCAGTTTAGCAGCAATACCATCACCCCATCCAACAGCTAAGTTACAAAGTACTTCCTAAGAGATTATGCATACTAATTTCAGTCACCAGAATGAACACCTTGTTCACATCTTTTTTCAAGTTTCTGTATTTTAATTTAGCTCGTTTAAATGTTATGAAATTAAAAATAATGGTATATAGGGGAAAGACGTTATAGGAAAAATGGACTGCACACTGTTGCTTATAGCCTATAAAGCTCCACCCTATAACTGAGATTTGACAAATATAATGCATATTATGCCATTTTTGTCTGTATTCCAGAAGGAGAGATATGTTCATTTTAGTTTTCTCAGATAGAAATTACAGTGAATTGCTGTGAGTAGCTTTTATATGTACCAAGAATCTGGGTGAATTTCCCACAAAAGTGATCTAAAATCTCCACTTTAGGAGGGTCTGCAGCTTAATAGAACTTCCCTCACTTTTAAAATATGAAGAAAAAGGTACAGAAAAGGTGGAAGACATCTCTATATCCAAGGATGATTCTGTTAAGAAAGGAATCCTCAAAGTCTAATGATCTTCTATTGTCAGAACTATATTCTGTGTGAGCCTCTATTTTACTACCACCTCCAGGTTTTAGATTTCTATGAAGGTAAAAATATGAAGAGAAAGGATTCCCTTTTTTTGCTGTATAATTTCCCTGGCTTTCTTTTCAGGGTAACTTGTGTGCTGATTTTTCTTTACATCCAAGAGCTTGGCTTCCCTTTTCTCCTTCCCAACCCAGGCCGAGGCATGGTTATTAACAGGAGGAAATATGCATTGCTTTTGCTTGTGCATATATAGAAGAAGTCAGACTTATAAGCAAACAATCTCTTATCTTTAACTGATGTCAATGCCCTCCTCCTCCAGAAAAATAAAAAATGTAACCCTAAGGTAACAGAAGACAAAAGTAACTCAACTCACATCATAAACATCAGATGGATATGAGAGAGGGACACAATGTTTAGCAGTTTCAAAAAAAATCCTCTCTTCTAATCCTGGTAACACAGATGCATATCCTAAATAGTCAGAAAATCAAATATTGTTCCTGTTAATGTTTTGTTAAGCAATTTTGACAGCAATACACATTTGGCCAACTCACAAGTATAGCATGCCTTGTCCTTTGAATTGAGGATGGTTTGCACTATGCTAAGAATGACAACAATTACAGAATTTGCATGCATCTGCCAACAGAACAGATGGCCTTGTATTTGGAGGACAATGGAGAAAAAAGAAAGAAAAGAAATGTTCAATTGAAATCTAAAATAACAAAGAAATCTTAACTAGATGCTGATATAAAGCGTAATAAAGAACTTGATTTGAAAATATTGCAGTAGCAGGGAAAGGTAAGAGGCTGAAATGGCTTTGGGATGTTTTCTGAGGAAGGTATAGGAAGTGGATGGCTATCCTTCTACCACATTAAATCATGTATATTCCTTAGCCCTCTGCAGGGTACAGCTACTCAACATTATATTGGTGTAGCTCATTCAGTCCTAATATCTATGCTGAAGTTAAGGTTTTGATCATGACAGGCAGATGAAGATACCCACAATATGAAAAGTTTACTTGTAGAAACAGATCTTAGAGTGTAAATACTGCCAAAGTTGTCAAAAAATGATTGGAATAGTTACTATAGCCATGATTTTGAATAGCTGAAAAAGCTAAAGACATATGCATACTTCCATTTCTTTTATCCTTATGCTTCCGTGGCTAACTATTTAGATAATCAATGGCAGATAGCATATGCATACTGGTACTGGTATTTTCCAACAGAAACTGTTTTTCTTCCACATTTCTGATAGATCCTTTACAATATATGGAACAAGACTAGATCTCTGTCCCATTCATTTTACAATCTAGGAAGCAAGCCGGTTTATCTGTGTATATGAAAAGCAAGTCACAGGGAAGTACATGATACAACATTAAGCAACATGGCAGACAGATGCCATAGCACATCAATAGTCAAAATGCTACCTTTTTTTTCTCGAAATGAAAATGAATGAAACAGCAATGAAACAAAAAATAAATTTCAACAGAAAGATTTTAGTTACAGATTGAAATATATCTTCAGAAATCTTCAGTGACCTCTTCCCATATATGACAGTCAGCATGGGAAAAAGAGCACAAAGATCCTATTTGAAAATGTAATGAATTGAATGTAGCAGTATAGCCAATTAGAACTGGGACTTGACCTCAACACTAAACGAAAGACAATAGGAAAGGTGAATATCAGCTGAGAAATACTATGAAAAAAGCTGTGCTAAGAAAAGTGAAAAGAGAAAATGGGATTCTTAATGACCCACTAAGGAAACAGCTGATAAAATGCATCTCTGATTCACAACAATTCCCTATGATTCAAGGTACCCTTAACAAATGAGAGGGGCAAACCATATGCTAATACAGCTAAGTTTTTCAAGCTGATGATTTGTCCTTTTGGGACAAAATCATAGGTAGTGTTATTTGGGACTGTTGCGGTTTGGCCCCAGCCAGCAGCCAAGAACCACACAGCTGCTTGCTTGTCTTCCTACTGGCCTAGGTGGGATGAGGGAGAGAATCGGAAAAAAACCTCACAGGTTGAGATAAAAACAGTTTAATAGGGCATCAAAGGAAGAAGAAATAATAATAATAACAATAACAACAAAAACAACATTAACAATAATAATAATACTGATAAAGTAATATACAAGAACAAGTGATGTACAACACAACAATTGCTCACCACCTGGTGATCAATAACCTGTCCCCAAGCAATGATTCCCACCCCCTAGACTATACTGGGCATGACATTATACGGTATGGAATATCCCTTTGGCCAGTCTGGATCAGCTGTCCTGGCTGTGCCCCCTCCCAGCTCCTTGTGCACCTCCCCACTGGCAGAGCATGGGGAACTGAAAAGTCCTTGACTGAGTATAAGCGCTACAACTATTTAGCAACAACTAAATATACCAGTGTGTTATCAACTTTATTCTCATACTAAAGCCAAAACACAGCATTATACCAGCTATTAGGACGAAAATTAACTCTATCCCAGCCAAAACTAGGACAGAGGCAAATGCTACTTGATTGGTATCTTCTGAATTCCTTATCAATTGTTGCGTCAGATCCATATTTGGCCCAAAGTATTTTACTTTTATTAGTATTTACTGTCTGTGATATTTGTCCCCTTGTCGTCTTGCCAGATGTAAGTACCTATAATTCCAGTTTGTTCTGGACAGCATTCATTAAGGTCTAGTCACTCTGTATGTGCACACTATCTCATCTCACTTCACCTTGCCAGGCCCTTCCATATGACTGCGAAGGATTTTTATTGAAGAGGGAGGATTTAACACTGAGCATTTCTTCCTGTGAATTCACCCATGAAGTGTTTTTTCCTATTGAGCTCTATATTCAGATGTAAATGAGTCATATTGTTGTGACACCAGAACACCTCACAGAAGCTGAAAATAAATACACATTGTCCTAGACCAAGGTCCTGGGACTTAATAGGACAACTTTTATTTGCCTAATTTTCCATTTCTTACTCTATTTCCTTATTTTTGTCTCTCTCAGTATCTTTATTTTTTAGTTATTTAACTGTATTTTATACTGAAAAATGTATTTGAGATATTTTAAACATAAAAAATGGGTCTCGTAAACGATTTTGAAGATTTTGACTCTTTTTGTGGACATTTCTCTCTCCAATCAGATGAGAGTTGCAATGGTTTACCTTTATTTCTACAGAAGCATTATTCCCTGTTTTCATGACTGTCATCTTCGAATCATATGTTCTCTGAGAAATTGCCATTAAGGAGAAAAGACAAGAGAGAGAAATCGTCTAAATTAGCTCTTGCATTACTGAATGAATACATTGTTTCTGTTTAATGTCAAACTGCACCACACTGGTTATAAAAAACAGATTCAAAGCCATAAAAGGGTGGTCAAGTAATAAGTGAGATCACAGTCTTCTGTCCCAAAGTCAAAGGGAAGAAATGAGATGAACTTAGGAAGAGATCAAAGAGCTGACAACGATGACCTTCCATGTCTCAGGTTTATACTCTGGTAGGGTGAGCTCTGATGAGGCTTGCAACTTGTTCTTTAAAATCAAGTTAGGGATGGTTAAACGCTGACAGCAGCCAATGAAATTTGTGTATATTGTTTCACTAACAGAAAGTGTGCTCTATATAGAAGGCATCAGACATTATCCACAGTTAGATATGAATTACAGGGTCTTTATACTCAGGCAATCAACAGGGGTTATGAATTGCTACAGATACAAATCTAAAACCCCAACATTCCATCCAGAATCCCATTCAGAAATATGTGCATCCATGTTCACTTAATATTTCCTTTTAATTTAGATCATGCAAAAAGACATTATCATAACTGATATTCTAAAATAATAAATAAAACTGATATTTTAAATAATAAGAACTGATATTTTAAATCTGAAATCCCTGTGTTCAGCCATCTGAATTACTGCATAAAATAAATCACTGGAAATAGAAAAACATTATCAAATTGATGTGAGGAGAAAATTCCTACAGTTAGAAGGTATTTCCAGTGTTTCTTTGGTTTCATATTGTGCTTCCTTTTACATTTAAAATAATAAAGAGACTGGACTCTTTCTTAAGACATGCAAGTAGAAGTGCTTATATAACAACTTGGAGACTGTCAACATGGTTAGTCACATTCTGGTCTCAACAACGTATGTGTAATATTGGAGAATTTCAGTGAAGTCGAATTATTAGTAGAAACTGTCTCATAGATTTTTTTTTTAAGTATTGTTTTCAAAAATCAAATCAATAGAATGGTTATATTGTTTGAATTCAATGTCTCCTCCCAATAGGTAAGATGAATAAAAACATTGCCATACCTTAGAGCTTCAGATCCTATGGCTCACATACCATGAGTATAATGGAAACCTGAACATAGTCTGACCACAAATTCCATCTACCTTTGTTGCCATAAAGAAATGGGTACCCTGCATGCTTACCACTTGTGATGTGACATCCCCAAAAGGCCCAGGTACATATGTATGCGTACATTCATTGTTAGAGCACCAAAGATACGATGTGCTTACACCAATGACTCTAGCAGCAGAAGTACACTGGAGCCCAAATTAAAATATAACACCTCTTACCCATTTATTTGCCTTTCATCCCTCATACATCCAAAAGCTATCCTGAAGATGTCGCAGCTCACTACAGTAGTTTTTGATTGAGTTTTCATTTAGCGCTTATATATACATAAAGTGAGACTGTATTTACTGTATAATGAATATATACTTTCATACACGTTTTCCATTTATAGCTCATTATCTCTATCCCTGAATCTAATACATACTGGCATATGTATGTAATAGCTATCATAAATTATATGTTTTCATTCTTTTTTTCTGGGAGTTTGCACAAACATCAGGACAGTTAAAAGTCTGATTTTATTTACTGACAGTAACCTGCTATTTAAAAATACACTCATTTGAAAATTAATTTGAAATTAATAAACTACTTTTTCTACTGGAGTCTCAAGAATACATCTTATTTTTTTTAAGGAAAATCTCTCTTAAAGGTCAAGTGTTAAATGGCTAATGGCATTGATTTATAGCTAATAGTCACTTCATTTCTGTCATGGGAACTCTGAGGACAGGCTTGGTCTCCAGGCTGTGCTAAAATGTAGGTTATGTCATTTATTATTTGTCCCTTTGTGATTAATTAATCATTTAGAATGTTGATTACTTAAACATCCAAAATATTAATCAGCAGACAGCTAAACAATAACCCTAAACCGGTGCAATACCAATGACCAGGTGGCCACTGAAAGGAAGAAATCTGTTCAATTAAAGAACTGACTCTAGATTTCACTGTCAAATACTCAGTGTTAACCTCACCTCCTTACTTCTTGTTGAAAGCTCAGTACCGACCTGGCATTTCACCAAAATCAGCCCTCTAAAGTACTGGAATCAGGACTTTTACTCAGCAAATGCCTGCATTGTTTCAAAATCCAAGAGAAATTCCATGTGGCCCAGGCAATCTTTTGTAACGCTGTCACAAGATCTTCTGCATGCAAATAAATACGCCTGCTGCTCACTGTAAGCTAGCTGATCAATGTGATAATTCAAAGTAATACAGCAATGGTAGCCAAACTCACTGTTGCTATGTGAGGAAATTAATTGTCACACAAGTAAGTGTCCAAAAAGATTACATCTATGTCATCTTTATTATCCCCGATGAAGCAAATTCCCTGCTTCAAACTGGTGTAGTTCATTTTCACTTTGTTAGTGAATACTGGGAAAATTATCCTTTTATTGTAGGCTCAGCATAATCAGGAACACAGTTTTGCCCGGTCAGCTCTGTAAACTGACGATTTAGTGTAGTTTAGTGATCCGTGAATTGCTGTCGTGGCAATTGCGTTCTCACATTTATTACAAAAGAGCACCCGATCTCAGTGTGACTCAGTTTACCGAATAATAAAGTCTTTTTCTAAGGATGCTACTGATGCAATTTTTTGTAATATTTTACTGAGTTAATAAACATGTCCTGAACTTACTTAATTATTGTATTGATAATCACAAAAGAACTAGTTACGTGTTCTGTGCTTTAGCTGTTTGGAGTATACTGTATGTATTAAATAACAAGATTTTACTGCATGACCTGATCACCTTCAGGAAGAGATAAGGACTCTTAAGAAAGGAGCACAGCAGGCAGTCAAGCTGCAATATGCTGCTACTTTATGTTTCACTTTAATTTTCCAGATGAAAAATAAAAACGATAGATAGTCTAAAATGACCATATCACCAGTCTGTTCTGATCAGCCCCAGAGTACAACAAAAAGCGTAGTAATGCAGAGGTGACATTGCTGGGTGAAGCAGCAACCATATACGACCCTAACCTGAAGTAATTAGATTGTTTTGATTAAAGTCAGTCATGTAATAGTTAATAACAATGCATGGGGAAAGCTTGAATAACACTTGTTTCTACTCTTCGAGCACAAATTATGTGCTGTTACTCATTTACTGCTGTCAGCAACCAAATTTCCCACCAAGTTTTAAAAACTTCACTTAAATACCAGAAGGTTGGCTACTATCACTGGATTTTATGAAATTAAATAGTATGGTCCTTATGTCAACATGCTAACAAAACCAGTCTGACATCCCCACTCAAGTTATCTGGCAATTACAGTCCACGTTAACATACTTTTCTGAATGTCCTCAATATAGAAGTTTCCACCATCAAGCATTTCATCAGCGTTTCTTCATGACCACTTTGCTCAGTGTGTGAGAAAAGCTGGAAGAAATGCTGGGAAAAAACCCTCTTTCAGAAGCAAGGCAAGTTCATAACAACACACTCATTAAACAGATCCATTTAAAAAAGTATCTTTCTCAAGTATTTGTAGAGATAACTTGGCCATTCATCTCCTTAACTACTCTGATACATTTGTTAGCATATCCTAATGAGTGTAAATTAGATGAAAGATAAAACAAGAATTTAAAATGTTAGGAAACATTTATTGTTAGGAAATAAAGTTTCAGTACATGGTAAAACTGCAGGTAGAACAGCAACTATCTTATGATATTGAAGCAAGCCAGTGATGAGGTGAAAAGATGCTACCTCAGGTAGCTTCAGAGCAAGGGAGAATATTGTATTTCTTCTAAGGGCTGATATTTAAGGTAATATAATATATATCCAAATATGTTATATTACCTGTCCAGCTATCATTAGTTGTTCCATTTGGAGTGCTGTATTTATGCAGACACCCTGTTCAGTTACTCACAGTAGTGTTGTTATACCTATTATTTCAATTACTTTGTATTTAAGATGTGCTATATTTCTGGCCATGTAGAAAGGTGCAGGAGACTAGAGGGATAAAAAAAAAAAGAACTAAACTGAATATAGTTCATAGTAAGTATGAACTATAGCCAAGTACTAATGTATGAAATCTTAGACCCAAAAAAGACCATAGCAAACCTACACTGAATAGACTTTGGACATAATTTCTCCCAAAAATATTGTTAGTATTATGCACAGGAGCAAATATATCCAAATACTATATTTGTCAGAACTCATGGACAGCTTATTACTTAATGAATTAATGATTAATTATTAAATAATGAACAACCTCTGCCTAAAACCAAACTTCCTGTCTGTCTGTAAGAGACATACTGCAGTCAAAGCATTGTTTTTTTCCTGGAGCAAACCAATAATTTTAATAGATGACATTATTGGACAGAAAAAATAACAAGCAAATTTACTGTTAGCACCCTCTGTATTCTTCAGTATAATACTTTCTCTTCAGAAACTAATACTTAATGCATCAAACTTATTCAGATCAGTTGATTTCAAGTTCGATAATGCATAGTCTTGTTTTGGCTTAAAAGGATCATTTCCTTTCTAGATCACAGAGAAGATTTTTTGGAAAATGTGGTTTTTAACTTCTGACAAGCTGGAGATAGTAGGTAATGCTGATAGGTACTTTGTGTTTGTACGAAGAAGAAAGAAAATATCTTTGCTTGTTTTTTAGATTGTTTGCTTTTTTTTTTTCCCCTTTCCTTTCCTCTATACTTCACCACAAGAATATCAAGGTTGAATCTGAAACTTACTGAGTTTTACAAGACTTTTGTTGAGAAATAGTTTTTTGAGTCAAAACTAGTTTTTGGACAAAATGCATAAACACAAAACTGAAGTTTCTGATCAAACTTTAAAAATAACTATGTACTAAGACACTCTTACAGAAAAGCTGAATGTTAAGGAAATAGGAAAACTGAGGTTCAAGCTCCTCCTGTTCTTAATTCACAGTGGATCTGAACCAGATTCTTTCACATCAGAAGCACGTATCTTTATCTCTGATCTTGTCTGAGACATCATTTTCATATAGTCCTTATTTTCATCTTGGAGCAAAAATAGAAAATATTTTGACAATATTTTCTTTTACTCACATAGTATCTTTAATATCTACGAAACAATAAGGGTTCTTTTCCCTTCAATTTAGTCTCCCCAAGTTATCCTTACATCTGTGTCACTCAATCTCTGTTTTAAAAAACAATCAATTAAATATTGTGTCTGTGATTAACTAATATTTCAAAGTGGCTTCAGAGTTCTCCTGATCACATGGGTTTAGATCCCCACCCTAATGCAAGTGTCGTGGTTTAGCCCCAGCCAGCAACTAAGCACCACGCAGCCGCTCGCTCACTCCCCCCCACCATAGTGGGATGGGGGAGAGAATCAGAAAAAACTCGTGGATTGAGATAAAAACAGTTCAATAGGACAGCAAGAGGGGAGGAAACAACAATGATAACAACAATAATAATACCAACAAAGGAATGTACAAGAACAAGTGATGCCCAATACAGCAATTGCTCACCACCCCGTGATCGACAGCCCATCCCCGAGCAGCAATTTCCGCCCCCCGGCCAACTCCAGTTTATGTACTGGGCATGACGTTACATGATACAGAATATCCCTTTGGCCAGCCTGGGTCAGCTGTCCTGGCTGTGTCCCCTCCCAGCTTCTTGTGCACCTCCTCACTGGCAGAGCATGGGAAGCTGAAAAGTCCTTGACTTAGTATAAGCACTACAACTACTTAGCCGCAACTGAAACATCAGTGTGTTATCAACAACATTCTCATACCAACTCCAAAGCACAGCACTATACCAGCTATTAGGAAGCGAAAATCCAACTCATCCCAGCCGAAACCAGGACAGCAAGTCAAATTCAAAGCCAGCATTAAGCCTCTTTGAAGGACAGGTACCACCAGTTCTACTCCTTATTTTACATCATTATTTCATTCATGTTGAGCTGTGGACTTTAAAGATGAAATCTCTCAGGACTAGAAGAGTACCCAGCCTAACTGGGGTCCAAATTCATTAAAGACCTGTATTAAAACTGAGCAAATATAAAACATCCCTGATACCATGCAGTGTATTGACACAGTATCTGTTTACGCATATCAGGTACGTAGCATATAATTTCCAAATAAAAAACTGTCTAAGGTAATAAATACTGCTTAGGATTTTAGTGGAAATCTGTGAAAAAAAGTTGTCTACATTATAATTATAATTAATGACATCAATTATTAGGAAACAGAAATAAAAGTGCTTATGGTTTTCAAATGTTTCTGCAGTACATATTGGCTGACTAAAATGATAATGTCTGAGAGCAGATACAGAAAGGCTTAGAGACTCATTTGGTATAGCTCTGTTATTATGCAGTAAATGAGAATGTGATGTGAATGTACTTTGAGATTAAATAGTAATATGTTCAGTTGCTGGAACATAGGCAGGCATGATATTAATTCCATAGAGGATCATAAAAAAGACCACTTTCACAAAATGAAATAGGATCTAAACCAAGACTTTTACTCACCATTATCTTTTTCAGATTTAGGAGAGCAAGTAGATGCTGTAACAGCTTGGGATTCTAAAATGCAGCACTCAGTAGTGTGCAGATGGGCTTCTGTCTGCTGCAGACTCTAACATGCCCCTGTAGACAAATCTGAATGGTTCTCCAGCTACAGGCTTATACATCCCACATGATATACCAGCTCTTCAGGAATCCACGCAGACTTCAGACCTCTCCTGATTCTCTCAGATAAATCATGGCCAGATGTCACTGTCATAAAATAATCAATGGGATGAGATACCAAAGAATTTTGCATTCATATATGTACTTTCAAATCACAGGAATTTCCCAGCCAGTGAAAATTTTCTAGTGATTTAAAAAAAAAAAATCATTGGCATTTGGAATAAAATATTGTTAAAAAAGGTTTTTAAATAGATTTTTGTATTTAAAACATATTCAGAAAAATTAATCTGAAGTGGATGCAACATAGGAATAACTAGATAGAAATGACACCACAGTGATCAATAAGAAATCACAGAGTTTAAAGATCGTTTGAATATGTTCAATGACAGTAATAACCAAAATGTTAATTGTTAAACTTTTATTCTTTATTACCTTTGTGAAATAAGTCCTTGGCCTTGATCATATCTTTAACAGGTTGGAAATAAAAGAAAAAAAAAGAAAATAAACAAGATAATCAAATGAGAGACACAGAGGGAAAGGATACTGAGCTCCAACCTCTTCTTGACCTACTCAGAGTAAATTATATGGCATGTGAGAAGCAGAAAACGTCTTACTAGCAAAAATGTATCTTGAGCTGTTGAGCCTTTGATGCTGAAGAGAACTGCAGGAAGGTCACACGTATAAAATAGAGAGGTGATGAATTAATAGCAAAACAAAGCCGACTGCCAAGAGAATAGGTAGCTAAAAGAAGCAGAAAATACAATATTCATATTCATCTGTGCAGCAGAAATGAGCC
Organism: Phaethon lepturus; assembly: GCF_000687285.1. Lineage (NCBI taxonomy): Eukaryota > Metazoa > Chordata > Aves > Phaethontiformes > Phaethontidae > Phaethon > Phaethon lepturus. The sequence goes on along the minus strand of NW_010529524.1, from coordinate 93,581 downwards.
TGCAAAATGGAAGTCCTAGTTCCTGGTCACCTACTGTGAGGATCTGACCTAGTAAGCTATTGGTTGATAGAGTCGTCAGGTAGAAACTTCAGGTATTAATTGCTCTGATGTCACACATGCTCTGTGAAAAAAATTTCTGGCTTGACAAATGGTTTCTATTTTTGTCCCTCTTGATCTTAAGGGATCATGTCCAAACTTTGTCCTGGTTTCAGCCGGGATAGAGTTAATTTTCTTCCTAGTAGCTACTATGGGGCTTTGGTTTGGATTTGTGCTGAAAACAATGTTGATAATTCAGGTATGTTTTTAGTTATATAATCACAGAATAGTTTGTGTTGGAAGGGACAACCAAGTCCAACCCCCCCTGCAATAAACAGGAACATCTTCAACTAGAAGACACCTGGGGATCAAGAGCTCTTGTGCTCTATGGAAAGCATCCTTAAAGACCTGCCAGCTCTGTTCTGCTCCCTCATCCCTAAGCACAGTTTCCCAGGGGGTTCTATTGACTAACTCCCTGAAGAGCTGGAAGGTTGCTTTCCTAAAAGTCAGGGTCCTGACTTTACTCTTCACCTGCCCCATATTCCTCAGGACTGTGAACTCCACCAGTGCATGATCGCTGCAGCCCAGGCCGTCTCCAATCTTGATGTCACCAATTAGCTCACATGTTGGTGACCAACAGGTCCAGTATCGCGTCCTTTCTGGTCGGGCTGTCTATTACCTGGCTTAAGAAGTTACCCTCCATGAACTCCAGGAGTCTCCTGGGTTGCCTACAGGTTGCTGTGCTACTTTTCCCACAGATGTCAGGGGTGGTTAAGAAGGTTGCCTACAGGTTGCTGTGCTACTTTTCCCGCAGATGTCAGGGGTGGTTAAGTCCCCCAGCAGGACAAAAGCTGGGACAAGGGGAGGAGTTCATTGCAATGTTTAATCTGATGGTTTGACCCAAAAGGACCAAGGCGGAGAATGTAATGGAAATACCTTTAAATTGTTGTAACCCATGATTTGAGTTGCATGTTACAGGAACTACTATAGCAGGAACGAATGGAGGAGAAGTCCTACAAGAAGCAGTGCAAGCGTAGCAGTGACCTGACCTGAGCTGGCTTTGGTGCCCAGTAACTCCATGCAACACACCACTCCTTCTGTCCTGAGTGACCACCACAATTGATGCAGCCCTGTTTTCCTGGAGATGACTGAACACCTGCTTGCTGATGGGAAGTAGTGAATGAATTCCTTGTTTTGCTTTGCATGTGTGCATGGCTTTTGCTTTACCTATTAAACTGTCTTTATCTCAACCCACAAGTTTTCTCTCTTTTAGTCTTCTGATTCTCTCCCCCATCCCACTGCAGGGGAGTGAGTGATCAGCTGTGTGGTGCTTAATTGCCACTTAGCCCCACTTAGCTGGGGTTAAACCACAACAAACTTCTCGCTGAGGACCTTCTAAAGCCCCACAATATTCAGTTTCTAGAGGAAAATATATAGGTGTATTCAACAGAAACAATGGGAGACAAACAAAATAGTGGTGACCCACTGTGCTGAATGACAGATAGAAGGATTATTCAACTGCTGCTACCACTGAGTAAGAATACTCTTTTCATGCAGAAATATTAGAGCATCAGAATGAAATACACTGTGGAAACACCAAACACTCAGCTAGTACAGGAATTCAGTGCCCCATAGAGAAATGATGGTGAGCTAGCAATGAAAGCTAGAAAGCGATCAAGAATCTCGATTAACATCTGAAGTACCAATATACAAGTAATCAGAAAGTACAAATCAAAATAGTAATAAGCTCAAGTGTTACAGATCACTGAACAGAATATGTTGATGTTACTGGATTGCTTCACTACAGAGGCATGTGCAAAACTGAAGTAAACCCTCTGAGTAATGAACACATGCCTAAATCAAAAAATGAACAACTGTGTAACCAGTGTGACAACAAGTCAGCAATGAGTCAACAGGAGTGAAGCTTTCCACTCCAGTATGCCAAATATGAGCAAATATGACCTAAAATATATTATATAATATGTATATTGCCATCTATTTTTATATTAATTTTATTTTTTATTAATTTTATATTAATTTGTTACTTCCTCTAAAAGCAATCAGAAATTGTGATTCCTTACCTTGAGAGGTGAGGAATGAATGTCTGAGTTGATTTTCCACTGTGTTATAAACTGAGATTCAGCAGCACACTGGTATCCATCAGAGTTTCTCTTCAATCTTTTGGCAAGCCACTTAATCCTTCAAAACCACAGTAAAATAAAAATAACACGAGGTTTATGATGTTTGTAGTTTGATGATAACAGATCTGTCATACTTACACATACAGGCATGAAGATATTTAGGCTTAACGTTCTGAAGAACTAGCAGGCAACCATGGTACCTGACACCTATGACAAAAGTAAAAACTTCAAAACTCTCAAAAATGCCAGTTATGAGGGGAAATATGTTGATATTCAGTAGCACAGAAGGGAAGTCTTGGATCATATTTGCATGTGTTGTGCATGTTTAAGAGACATTGGTGTTAAATAGGAAACTATACCTTTTAGTAGATATAAGTTTGTAGTTTTGAATGTATGTAGAAATCTAGGCTGGCGCTGCCAAAATGTTCCTGGGGTGAGAAGTTTCCTTAATCCAAACCAAAGGCTTTTTGTATTATGTTAAAATGTTCAGGTCTAAAATAAGAAAATATTAAGAAACCTAGTGCAAGAGTATCCTGTGAGCAGTGACATATGAAACAGTTCAATCTCTTGTGAGCTGAGCAATTGCTCATTTCACCGTGTGATACACTCTTTTTCAAGAGCTGAATTAACAAAAACCGTGGGCAGATCCGTTGGAGTTATTCACACCGGCTTTTGGTGGTAGACATGGCTGGAGGGACAGGCCAACGGGGTGAGGAGCAGCTAACAAAAACAGGTCAGAGCACTATACCACATCAACTTAATTCAGACTTTAGTACCAACAAGACTTAAAAACATGAGTGAAGGCAGGCTATTTCAAGAGGAAGAAAGCAACCAGCTGGCCCTGCAGTGGCTTCCTGGAGGTGGAGACTATAATTTGGTTTAGCTCTGTTGTGGAAATCAGGTGTTCTCTATTAAGCTTTCTGGTTAGAGCTTTTTTCTCCCTCTTAATTCAATATTGTTTAACAAACTACTTGTATCCTGGCTGAGAGAGGGGAAAATTAGTTCACTGGAAGCCTGAATTTTAATATCATTTCCCCAAGTTCAGAGGATTTTGCCAGAGCTTTAAGCAAGTGATTTTTGTAGTGACTTTTAATTTCAGCCCAGCCCTTGTTGCTGCCTATCAAGTCGAATAGGAACAAAGGCTTGAATAAAAAACCAACATACCACTGGCTTAGGAAAAGTCATAGTATCAAATGCCAAAATATGCATAATGACATCTGTATTTGTTTGGTCATGCCTCACTCTGCAGTTCCTTATGTTTCTTCACTTCCTTCACACTGCTGTAGTACTCGAAACACATCTGGTGGAAAAGTCCCACTGAAATGGCTGGGGAGGTCAGGTTGACAGTGCGAGTCGTAGGTGTGCTGCTGGGCATAGCTAAGCAGTGTGAGGAGGCTCAGGGCAAGCAAACTTCCCGCAAAGGTGTTCAGAGTGACATTGACTTTCCTCTAAACTGCTTTATTCCTAAGCAGTTAACAAGTGTTACAGCTCCATCTATTCGGTGGCTTTTCAATGAGTAAAATAAACAACTCAGGAGCACTGAAAATCAAATCTGCATCCTTTGATAAGGACTAAGAAAAAGTGCTAGAATTTATTGCTGATCTGGTTAAAAGCCTTCCTTTCTGTCCCTGATACATATTAGAGACACAAATATAAGAAAAGCTGACTGGGAAAATGATTTTACAAGGAGGAAGATAGCTGTTGGCAAGATAAAATATCTTTTCTTGTCTACAGATTCACTGCTTCCATTCTCTTCAGGGACAATATAAAAGAAATCGAGAGCATCATCTACTAGAAAAGGAGGAGTCCAGAAAGCTGCCACAGTGCCTGATGTATTTTCCTTCTCAGCTCAGGACCGTCTGCTACATAATTGGTAATAAATTGTTATTACTTCCCACTATAGCAAATCCCTTTGAGGCTTTTATATAGTTTGGATAGGCTATGACTGAGCCATAGAAGGAATAAAAAAAAATGCAAGCATAGTGCTTAAGTGCTATCAATAAGAAAAGAATATTAGTGATAATAATGTAGGGCCTGAAAAGGACTTCTTTATTTCCCATAAGCTGTACAGTAGAAACTTTGTTCGTGTGCCACACCTTGGGCCAGGTCAGTACAATGAATATAGCTTTCTTTTTCTAATAGCATATGTTATTAAAAAATGCATTTGCATCCCAACTGTTTGCAGATGTGTTGCCATTCTAGTGTAAGTGGGTTGTGTTAGCTGATAGAGGTAAACAATAAGAAAATTATCTCACCTAAGGCTTTACTTGTTCTGTCTTGTTGCCATTCCCCGTTTTTTCCTACTGCTTTAACTCTTTACTGTCTTTATGTACAACTAAATCTTTTAACACTCTGAAGTTATATTTTAAAACAAAGTTTTCCCATCTTTTTTTCCTAAACAACTGAACTTCCTGCTGGATTCCTGAGTCTATCCCAGATTCCAGAGGTATTCACAGAAGCTATATTTACTAATTGAAGTAAAAGATAAAGTGAAATAAATCATAACTCCTACATGCCCTCTCTGGTAATGCTCCATGACTCTCCTTGTTGGCTTTTATGTTGCTGAAAGTACATTGGGGTTTTTGCTTGAGAGATTGAGAGAAACAAAATAGAGAATAAACAGTGCAAAAACAAACTAAGGAAACAGAGGGGAATGTAACCAGGCATCTCCATTCATCACAATTACAGAGATTTTTAATTTTGCCTGGCCTTTATGTCTCAGCCATTGTTATTGCACTCCACAAAATAAGCCCCTGAATCTTTGTTTGGACTGATTGACAAAGTTCCTACGGACAACTTCACAGAGTAACCTGACACTGGCTAACTTCACAGAGTTAATATGACACTGCAAAATTGCTTATACGTAAGCCTTTTTTAAAAGTTCTAGGAGGCTTTAAGATCTGAACCTAACTTTCTCCAAATCAGGTCTAATTTGGTCTTGTGAGGCCTTGTGCTGTCTCTGTTGGAGGCCTGATACTGCAAACTGTAGTTTGAGCACAAGACACAGAGAAATTCTTATTTATTCATACCATTGCTATCAGTAATTAATTTTTTCATCCCTACCAATTTTCTAATGTACTGAGGCAAAATTTTCCCTTTCCACATATTCACAAGGAAGCTCAAGACAAAAGGGATAGAGAGGAAGAGCTCAGAGAGACGAGAATGCCCTCGGAAACACAAGTGTGGAGCGAATTAGTGGTGTGCTAATTAGAGGTGTGCTTGTTAGAGGTGGGCTTGGAGAAAGAAGACTGCACTGAAGGTAGAATCCAACTCAAAGCAGTGCTGACATCTGCAAAAAAGCTGGAATAATTTTTCCAAAGCAAGACCTGAAGGTCTCACCAGCTTATATAGAATGAAAAATTTCTTATGTCTTAAAAATCCAGATTCAGGATAATGCTAAGATTGCTGCAAGTCGTTTAGAAATATAAAGGAGATTAACATTCTCCATCTATAATCCATGATTAAAATATTCTGTTATTTAACTTCCACATTACTTATGAATAATTGTTCACTGCAGAGACATAAGGTAATGTTGGGCCAAATCCTTGGATTTTTTCTTTTAAATTTTCTTTATTCAGGGAAAAGTCATGTTAAAGTCAAGACATGTGAAATCTTTTTAAAATCTTTTTTAGTCACAGTATGTTTGCTGTCCAAACAGAACTCATACTATGTGAACATCTTTGCTTTCTGTTTTCTGCTTGAAATTACCACAGCCTGATAAAAAGTGAATAATATAAACTAAACTTCAAAAAGAAAAAAGAAAAAGAAACAAAAAACACCACAGGACTTGGAATAAAAACTATGTTTATGCACCTGTGTTCATTTTCTGTTACCTTGATAAACAGAGAAAACTGATTCAAAACTGACTGAGCACTTACTTACTCATTTTTCCTCAGAAACTTGGATTTTTTCCCATTGGATGTCTATAACCACACACCTTGCTGAGGTCTCTAATGTGCCTTCTTAATTCTTCAATTAAGAATAATGTAGTTTATGCACTGGAATCTGACACGAGTTTTCTTGATTGCTTTTGTTTATTTGTTTATTATTTCTTTCTTGGAGAAATTCCCTGGATACAGACCAACTTATTTAGAAAAAAAAGTGTTAGACCAATTAAACTTTCTTTTTTCATAATGAGGTGTTTATATATGTACTGAAATGTTCTCATGGTACAAAGGACAGTATCTTTTACAGAAATATATTCCTTTTATTCATGGTGCATCTTGTTCTGCATTTTCTTGCATGATGGTAAGGGAATTTGCTGGTTTTCAGATTTTATCAATGACAAAAACCTATTTTATGAAATAGATGGTAAGACGTGGCCACTGTGACAACAGTAGCTAAGTATATTTAATGATTGATGGTCCTTTCCAGTCCCATTAGCCACAAAATAAAATTCCTAGAAACCTCATTAAAGAAACATCAACTTTATTAAATCACAAGGTAAATATTTTTGGATTAAATGCTGATATTTTTATCCAGCTGAACAGAACCCTATTTTACAAATGCTCCCGTCATAGTTTGTTAAACAACTTGTGACTGAATATACTATTCAGAATGTAATAAAGATTGGCTCTGCAGCTTATGAAATAATGAGATACAAATAATTTTTAAAAAGAGATGACAAGAAAAGTCCATGCAATGTTAATAAGAGACAATAAGAATTTGTGGGGGTGGGAGGCAGAGGTGGAAGACACCAAAGCAACTCTTGGAGGTACTCAGCACTGAAATATCTTCATTTCAATGGACAGTCAACTGGTCCAATATACAACACCAAGCTATATCTTTGAATGATACCATAAAGCAAATTGTTTGGAGACTGCTATTTTTTAATTATATTCATAATGCTAAAAGAAACTAGAAATTACAAGCTAATCATTCCTTAGCGTTATTTTAATTTTCTTTCACCTTAGTGGCAAAGAAGAAAAAATATTTTCTGATCCAGCAAAAACTATGTCATGCTCTAGGTGTTTGGTTTTTTTCTTTTTAATAAATTGAAGTACATGTCAGACTGTAAGAATACAAGAATCAAAAATAATCTTTCCAACAGCTTGAAATTTTTAGCAGGTTTTTCTTTTTCTCAATTGAAATCATTACTAGAATTCATAAAACAAAGAAGTTGAAAGGCCTTTGACAGGTCATCTAGCTTCTCTCTGTAAATTTGATGAATTCTACATTAAAACCATAATCCACTTCTTTAGCGAAAAATGTTTCTTCTGAAAAAAGTCACCCAGTTCTGCCATGTGGCCTAAAGTTAGGATAAAACCAACATATTTTCCCCCAAAATTTTGTGGGTTAGGGAGGACTCCTAAAAAAACTGACAGTATAGGATGTTCATTATTAGAAATGCTAGTTAATACTTTCTTCATTCTGTAGGTGATCTCCCATCTTACATCGATTAAATAAAATCTTAAAGAAAACCTACCCTGCAAAAAAAACAAGCAGTAGAATCCTGAAATTCTTTTTGTAAGAGAAAATCGAGACTACGTTGTATCTAGCATGGTAAAGTTAATACTTGTCTTCAGCAAACAGTCTATGTGATATTTCTGATATATCACAAATTCCTGCTCACTATGTCCCTTTGTTCTCAAGTGATGTGGAGAAGAATTTGTAGTATTCCTGGAATCAAATAATTTGTTAGTAATTCTGAATCCTAGCTTGCGTGCTTTTTTTTTTTTTTCTTTTCTTAATTTTACCTTTCCCTGTTCTATTTTAATTTTTATTCTGATTCACGAGAGATGTCACCAAGCTCCTAGGCACCAGCCTTCCCCGTCATGTCTAATCACCAGCCCTTCAAGTGAAATAGAAATATCGATTTCATGATAGTCAGAAACAGAAGTAAACCACTTTACAGTTCTGCTCTGAACTTATGCGCTTCCTAGTTACTACTACAAGCTTTCATAGATTTATAACATGCTGGCTGGCTGGTTTTTGAATGCTCATTTTCTAATGAAAACTGTTTATTTCATGTGCCTAAGCTAGCATTGCCCTTTCCTATAAAACTGAATCACTCTTTGTATGTGAAGACAAAATTTTTCAGGGTTGTTTCAGATGACTATGCTAAATGAGCTTGGGTGAATGATAGGAAGGGTCATACAACCCTGTATAGGTCAAAAATCTAACCACTGAAGTAGCTATTATAGTGGTAGAATGAAATATCATTATTACTGTATAAAGCAAAAAACTGCTAAGTGTGAAATACATGAGTAAAGTGTTTGAGTTGTCACAAGAAGAGTGACCAGATGACTATACCCTAAAATTTTGTGCAGACCTTTTCTGCGTATGTATGGCTTCCTTTCATGATGGATGATTTTAAGTTCCTGGTCAATGCTGTAGTCCCGCTGAGTGTTTAAGAACAACATACCAAGTCCAGTATCAATGTCCCTGAAAAATAGCAATGGCTGCAGGATAAAAAGCTTGCTATGTTTGAAAAATCCAACTTCAAATAAAGTTGTTTGCATTTCAGATACTAACATTAACTCAAACATCAAGTTTGGAATGGCTATAGGTTTATCAGCATGAAAAGTTAGTTCTCACAGAATGATGGTCTGTAGGATAATAGATTGAATTTTAAAAGGAGAAATTATTCTGCCTTATCATTTTTGATGGTACAGGGGACAAAAGGATGAATAACACAGAGATTGAACATAAATCCTTGTGGAAGAAAAATGGGGAGATATTCAAAATAGTGACTTGCTTTTATGGCTATGTGGATGTATTTATGTACACCTACCTTAATATTGTAGCTTTGCATAGCATATACATATGTGCTGTAATAACATTTATATCAATCTATATTTATACAAAGCAAGAGCTGTTAATTTGTAAAACAAAAGTCATATTAAAATATTACTTTATATATTTATTTGCAGTATTTAATTTCTAAGTGTTTTTGAATTTTTGTACACCAGGTAGAATTCTCACCCTTATGCTTTTATAGCATTAAATTATGCTGTTTATACTACATATGTTTTCTGACATTTCCTCAGTCTGTGCTTCTCCCACACCCTTGCACATGATCCATATGTTTAAACCTCACAAAGACCTCATTTTGTTTTTGACTGAGATACAAGATACTATTTTTTTTTAATTCATTTATAAGAAATGTGTTGCCAGATTGATCTTCCAAATAGCCACACATGGAAAAGCCTTCTTGCTCTCAATTATATACAGGCATTTGATTTTTACAGTAGTGTATACACCCATTGTAAAATTATTACATTTGTCTGCTCTAAGAAAAAAAAAGTGTCTTCTTTTTTTTTTCTTTTCCTCTTCTTTCTGTCTCAGATGATGATATACAATTATTACAATTAACACAAACTAATATTTGGATGACTCATATCATGAATCAGAGCGCTGCAGGTACAATTGATGAAACTCAGTTCTCCAAAGTGCCTTTTTATTAAATAACAACCAGCAGCATGTATGAGACCAGAAATTTGACAGAAAGCTTTGGTCAATAACAAGTGCCAATTATGAAAAATTTTATCTGAACCAGTCATCAGAATTCCAGCTTCCACAAGATCCTTCTAACTATAATTACAAAATTTTTTAAACAGCTTTTTGCCATGTGGCATTCTTCTGCTTTTCACACTTAACTGTCTTTGCTGTATCATCTGCAGTAAAAGGAGAGGATAGGGTGCTTACGAGAAAGTGCCATCTTTGTGCCCTTGTGGAATTACACCATTAGCTATGTCTCGATTTCAGTATTCCAATGTGAAATGTGGAAAAATGTGATAGGATTCATTTACTCTACATTTGAACTGACATGATTTATCTGAGTTGGGAATATCTCTCAGGATATTCAGTGGGTGTTTTCTATAACAAAAGCATTTATATTTAAAATTTACTGAAGGCACAGATTTTTCTTTCAGAATGGATTTTCTTTAGCCCTGATTCCACTTCTGTTTTAAAAATTGAAGTAATATTAATGAAACATATAGACAGGTGCGTACTTCTGGATAGGCATTGGGGGAATAGGAAGGATTTAGCCTGTGAATGTGCTTCAGTGTGTTTCTGAATCATACAAGGCAGAACAGAGATGTGAATTTCCCTCCATCTGCCCTTTACAACATGTAAGGTACTTTTGCAGATGTGTGGATTTGTAAGATTTGGTGGGTTGCATTTCTGTTTGATTTTCTGTGCTTATTGAGCCTCTCTTGGAAGATTAATAGGTTACCAAACTTCAACAGATTATTCTGATTACCACAGCCTAAAACACCTTGGTACTTTATGAAAGAGCCATTAACACCAATGGTTATTATCAAGATTTTTATGAAAGTCATAGACAAATGTTCTTTTGGTTTTGATGGGAACCATACAAGGGTCCTTGTTATCCCATCATCATCAAAAAAATGTCAAAACATTTAATGACATTTAAATCCATACTATATTTCCATACATAGAATTTGTGCCACGTAACCCACCTAACATCAGCTATGATCATCTACTGGGAAAACCCCAAAGTTTGGAGGTAGCTTTTCCATTATTTATCAACACATTCTAATAGTCAAACTGTGGCTGAATCATGGAGTTTTTTAATTTGTTTTCACATAAAATTTCTATATTATAATGTGGAACTGTGGTAATTTTTACATGATGGATGGATTGTATCTCTGTATTGATACAGACAGGTAGATATAGCTATTCTAAAAATGCAGTGATAAGAAACCTAGTGGCAACTGTGCCTTTGTTCACAACTTTCCCAGTGACAGACTCCACTGAATGAAGTATAAAGTAGATAAGAACTTAATAGCTTTCTCCTCTCTTCCTTTCTTTGGACCACTAGAAAATGTGCCTCTGAAATAAATTTACCTCTTTGACATAATGTTGCATGCAATTATTTTCTTTGATGGGACAGTTTCTGCTTGTAATGCAAAAAAGAAAAATATCACCCAGTCTGAGAGAGATACAAAATCAGCCAAAATCAGCTAGATTGTTTTTAAAACAGGATCATCCAAATTCTTTTTGCAGTCAGTAAAGAAGATCCCATTGGCTTCAACACTTATATGCCTACGGTTTAAAATTCAACACAAATATCAGATGGAGGGAACCCTGCAATTCTTTCTCTTTTTTTATACTATAAATTATCATAGTTTGTATTCCTTTGTGACTTCTTTCTGTTCCTGTGTTGCATATGAATGGGACTTTCAAAGGCCTCAGTACTGGTCTAGTGAAGTTTCTGCTGAATTCTCTGATAGCCTTGTCGTAACCTCAATGGCAACGGGTAAAATGACGGGAGTTTGAGAAATTCCCCCCGTATTAAATGTTAGTTTCTTTCTAAATGAAAGAAAGAATGGATCAATTGATTGTTTTACTATTACTACTATTTTACTATTAGTTTTACCTAATAAATCAAAGCTTTGCCTTTTAGTTTGGTAGCTTATTTATTTTTCTATTGTTTATAACCACTATAGTTTTGGTATTTATAAGAAAAACAGTTTGATAAAAAATATGTAGATCAATAAATGATCAGCAGTAACCAAGCACCAGCAACAATTGCTGAACTGCAACTGCTGGCTGTATTCAGAAGACTTCTCTCATTGATGCCTTTTCTTCAGAAAACTTTTTGTTGCTCAGACAAGTAAATAGGGCAAGTGACACAGTCATTTCTTCATTTTATTAAATTTTCCTAGACTGTTACGCACTGCCATACCAAATAGTCTTGTAGTCCTCAGTATTTCACAATATCCCATTGTAGAACTCAATGTTTTATATGCTGACACTCCTTTCAAATGAAGTAAGAGTGATAAACAAATGCTTAGCCTGCAGCAAAGCTCAAATGTTAGTTAGGGAGTAATATGAACTGCTGAAGAATCTGGCTTCACAACAAATTAGTGTTTCTTTGTTGTCGTTTTGTAGTACTGCCAGAAAGCATTTTGCCGAAGGGTCAAATCAGGGAAATAATGCCAGTTAGCAATTTTGCAGAGTACCTTCTTCATATGTAATGCACAGAAACCAATAAGAATTGGAGTAAACAGTGCAACCATTTGTTGTCTTGCAGGTTTTTTTTACACACGAAAATGCAATGGAATGATCACCATGTAAGTCCCTAATACATCTGAATGACCATGTGGTACTCGTACAGTACCTGAACCACTCATTCAGTATTTCTGATGTAGGAAATCAAGAGGAAGGGAGAACAGAAAGGACTGACAGAAAACACCTTCTTGTTTCAAATATGCTCTGAAGATAAGCTCTGAAATTGTGTGAATTTGCTGCTTGCTAAATTTACCTTTCTATTGTTTCTTTCTGTGGATGTGTACCAGAAAGAAAAATGGTCTTTCTCTTCTTTTTAGCTGTGTTATAGAAATGAGTCACAGCTGGCTGATTTGGACTTTTGTTTTTCTTTAGCATAGAAAGCTGAAGCAGACAGTTGCCTGGGTCAAACACCTTTATTTTCTACAGTTACAGACTCCTTGGGAATATTCAGCATGTTCTTCTTTTTTTTTTAATTTTATTAAAATAATAAAAAGTTTTTTCTTGTTTTATTAAAGCATCATCCTGATTTTTCTTGGACTCACTCCTCCACCCTTGATGAAAATTTTAGTAATAATATGGCCTAAAATTCAACAGCTTTTAGAAAATACATATAGTAGTCATGTTAAGTATATACTACCTACTGTTGGTTCAAAGCTTAAAGCACTTTGTATTGGCTGAAGCACTACCTAAGCACACACAGTAGGAAGCAAACTGTCCCATAGTTTCTCCTTCCTGTTATTAATCACTGAGAAGTAACACCTGGTGCAGGTAGACCATCTGCTCTTGATTAGTTGGATATTCAGGAGGTCTATTTCTTCCTGTGATCATATGACACATAATCATTCACCTCCATCCAAGAGTATATTTGCATACCTTTAAATTCAATTCTCTATACAGAAAAATAATAAATATTATTCAAAAATCCATGTTCTACAACATTCTGAGTCATCTCCATGGATGTTTTAATAAGTTGATTGGTTTAATTAAAATTTAGAGTACTCTGTTAACTTCTGTCAATTCTAAACCTCCACATACTTCTAGTTTCTCACTGCTAATTTGGACAGAACTGGGATATAATTCCATTCTAGGTAGCTTTGGGCCATATTCAGTTTACCGTTCAAAGAATGGTAAGAATGAAATGAGAGATGAGAAGATGTGAAACCGCATCCTGAAACTATTTCTTCAGGAGGAGTCCAACATATCAACAAGAGTCAGTGTGCTCTTTATCTACATAAACTCTCTGAGAAACCAGAAGATGCTGCCAACACACTGAGGACCTTTTCATTCTTGCCATCTGCATGTCCAGCAGCATCTTTCCCCATATAGTTATGCACACTAGTACTGGCTCTTAGGCACATGTCTGAATCTTTATGTGGCTTTGTTATGATATTTGGATATCGAAATATGCAGCTATATTTTCTATGACCCCTTTTTTTTACTAAGATAACTCATCCTTTCTACTTATGGTTAGATCTGAAAACATGTCTCAGTGAACTCATGGTAGAGAGATAAAGTAAAAATACTCTAAAAGATTCAATTAATTTTCATTGCTAATGAATGCATTGAAATTTGAAAGTAAATGATTATTCCATAGAGATAAGTATAAAAATAAATATCTGGAGAGAGGCTTAAATAATCAAATAATTGATTAATCAGTTAATCATTCTGCATACATTTACTTAATCAGATAGTCATAGAACAAAACAGAGACTTTATGTAAGTGGAACTCAAATTTTAGTCATTAAAAAATAGCCAGCTGTTCTTTTGACAGATAAGCTCTTTGCTACAAATACAAACGTGCTCTTTTTCTCTGTTTTGATAAATAAGTGAATTTAGGTATAAATACTTGCCTGCTTCCTGTTAGATAGAGATGACTTTAGCTGATTTTCAACTTACACTTTTTATGATTTGTTTTTATGAGAAATATGTGAGCTTTGGGATATATTATTATTGTGCAATAATCAATAATTACTTGCAAAGAGCCTGTTTTAAAATGTTATCCTGGCTAAATTTCTTTCCAGTAACAAATTTACAAGCAGATACGTATTCCGAGAAGGACACTGAATCAGCTTTGGCACATACCTATTATCTAGATGCATAGCTAGAAGACTTGGCTTGTTTCTTTTTCTTCCTTGCTTTGCCTTGCCTCGCATCATCTTACCTTTATGAACTTAACTCCTGCTTCCTTACTAGTATTAATATAGAAGAGATAATATCTCTTATTGGGTAGTTCAGAATTTCCTACTTGCAAGTAAGTTACTTCTAATATTCAGTGCATCCATCGCTACTCTATGAACTTAGAAGAAATTTGTACCTTTTCAATTTGCAGTCTCATATATTGGAACTAGATACCAGTGGTCATATTGGTGAACAGCTTAACAGCTCTGCAAAATGAACTGTTTAATGACTTATGTTTCTGTTCCTTGGTCTTTGTATCCTAGATACAGCAATACACAACTTTCTCTCACAGGATCAAATCCACCTTCTCTCAAAGTCAGAATCGGGAGTGAGCTCAAGCCATTTTATGAGATGACACGGCTAGAGGACTACTGCAATGATTTTGGCCACTTTGTTGTTCCTGCATGTGCTCCTTCAGGCAGGACCTCAGTCCCTTATCTATTTGAAAATTATTTTCTGGAATTCTTCCGCTCTTAAACTAAATCTGGGTACAGCACACCCATGATTGCTTAGCATGCAATTTCACAGGCCAGGTACATTTTCTTCCACTTGAAAGGAGTTCAATACACGTACTCTTACTAGTGTTGTACATGGGGATGAAAACCTTCTTAAAATACATGAAATTAAGCACTAGATAAAAAAAAAACAAGAAACAAATGAACAAACAAAAAACCAAACACTGTAAAGCATGTGAATGTTTTACTTATCTGTGGATGCAGGGCAGGGCCGGACTCCCTTGACACCAGAGAAGTTCTGCAGACAGTAAGTGGAGAGAGCCCTGGGGGAGCAAACTCCTACCGAAGGGGAAGCAGCATAAACTGGGGTGGCAACCACCTGCGGCTGCTATTTGCACACCTCAAAACTTGTCTGATCAATTGATCAGCAGTGATCAATTTTGAGGACTCTGCTTAAGCAAATGTCATAGCAGTGACATAGACATTTTCTGATCCCCCACCATCTGCCTCTTGGGCAATCTCCATTTTGCCCACTTAGCTGCTTGCAGGGCCCAGGCTGGTCTCCATGCTTTCTAAACATTTTATGTGGTTTAGGTTTTTCCCTTGTTAACGAAACTATTCCTTTATCAATCTCCATTCTTTCTCTGTGAGGTAGTTCTATATATTGCATTGGTCTGCACTGTAAAATCTGAATATGAAAATTTTTATTTTCTTTAACCTGTTTTATACAGTTAGATGTTGTATGATTCTTTGCCATTTAGATTCATTATAATGGAAATACCTTTTAACACCAGTCTTGTCTCCAAGGAAGATCATATGTTCTTCTGCCACCACTATTTCCTCCCCCTCCTGATGTTCATTCTCTCTCTCTAATTCAGGAATCTTATACACAAAATCCCTTTTTGTAGTAGAGAACTGTTGCCATTAGCAGAGTCCCACAAGCTGTTGCACTGAGATTTGTATTTTTTTCAGATCCATACTGAAAAAAATGTTAAGATTTTGAATTATTCATTGAAGTGACTGATCTTACAAGGATCATCCTAAACAGTCTGGTTTATTTCCTGTTGTTTTGACAGCAGCTAGGTCATACAAAAACTTTTGAGCTCTAAGAGAAGGCCATGGGAATCAATACCACTGTATAAGTACATAGTATAGGACAGCACCTAAAATAAAATAAAAAAAAACTTAGGGAAGGGTACAGGCAAGGCAGTCCATTCATAAGGAATCACAGAAGCAGTTACTGAGAACAGGCTGGGTTCCATTCTGGAGCTTCATACATGTTCCTGTAATCTCTATATTGCTGTGTTATATTTTTATTAAATCCAAGATAAGAAAAGGAACTCTTAATAAAGAACAAGCTTACACAGTGAAGCAGATAATCTAGAAAGAATGTATTGCTCACACATACAGTCTTCTTTTTTCACAAATATATTCTTAGGGCTACAGAATACATAACACTCAGAGAATTCTGTCAAGATCACAGATAATTTTCAAAGATACATCCTGTAATTTAGTTTTACCCATTTGTGAGGTCCATAGCTGGCATCATTGTTTGGGGATTGATTGTTTTCAGATTAGAAAGTCTATGAAAAATTTTATTTCAGAGTAAAACAATTTATTTGAGAAAATTACTTTTTTTTTTTCTGGAAATGTTTTAATTTAAACATGAAAATGCCATGGAGCATGGAAGTGTGTTTCAATCTCAATCTGCAATGAAGTTAAAACATGCTGAGCATTTTGAACTATGCAAGCAATATTCCCTTTTCCTAATGAGTAATTATCTTCATTTTCTTTAGTATTTTAAAAAAATCACATTGCTTCTCCCTTATTAATCACATTAACCCTCTGCATAATCCCACAGTAAAAGCACAATTCACAATTTGTGCCATTTAAAAGCTGTGTAAAAGCACAATTCACAATTTGTGCCATTTAAAAGCTGTCTCCATGGAAACTAGAAAGATACTACAAATTCAAACTTATATCCAATCTCTTCAAAATCTCCCTTATGTTGTTTGTGCTTTCTTCTCCTGTATTATAGATTATGCTTTTTCCCTTTTCCTGCCTTCAAGTTTCTCCTAGGCTGTCCAATTTACTTGAAATTTCCAATTTCTGTACTTTTCTTACATCACAGCTACTCCTTGTTGAAGAAAAAGTTACACATTGTAAACTAAATAAAAGCAGCATGACAATCATAACACGAAGAACAAGGAAAAATCTCTTGTAAGGTAGATTTTTGTTTTGACACAAGTTTGTTAAAGATTTATGAACATGAAAATTTCTGATAAAAAGGTATGGAAAGATGTGAAAATGTTGTTTTGAAAAAAGCACCAAGTTGTAAGCTTAAAAAAATAATTTCACAGAAACAAAAATGAGTATAGGTGGTATGTAAGAATTAGAACTATAATCCTGGTGAGAAATAAGATCCCCAATGCCAATATGTTTATTCACCTGCAGATGACATATACTGGAATGTTTTACAACAAGGATCTGTAAGTTGTAACTATTTTTTTTCTTTTTTTTCCCTAACATTCCCCTGGTATTCTTTGTTTCAGTGCATAACCTGTTGGTAACTGTGGAGATTAGAAGAATAAATATGCAAATATTGAAAAGATAGAAATACTAGGAAAAATGAAGATCATCTTTCTTTAAGATGCCATTTTGCATTTGAATGCTTTGAAGTCAAGCATTTCAAGTTCAATTAATTTGGGCAATTTTCCTGAACATCTGAACAACTGTATTTACAAAGTTTTCAATTTCAGCCATCACTACTCAGGAGTCAGACACTGACCTTGCAACAAAGGTGAGAATTACAATCCAATTCTTTCTGATGTTCATATTCTTGAAAATAGAAGTGTGGCTACTGCATAGAATTACAGGTATTAAATGATATTTGAGTCACCTGATCTGAAGACGAGCTAGTCCAGCCTTCTATCTGAGGCAATTCAAGCTCATTCTTCTGTTAGAGAGTAAATTCTTTCACCATTTTCTATTGGCATTTTTTTTGTGTCCACAATATATCAAAATAATGATCAGATAATTTTGAAGTTCCAAGAAAAAACATACAGATTATTTTTCTAATTTTTAACAGTCAGGTCCAGGGTGTTCAAGTTATACAAATTAAATTAATCCAATTTTAGGTTTCTGAGGCAGAAGGACTGTATTTTTTTTTTTTTCCTGAAGCAGTTGGAAAATCCCTTTTACCTTTTTTTACGTCATAAAAGCTACTTAGGAGGAGAAAGATACTATGTCCCATTGTTGGATTCATGCATTGCCAATGCAACATTTAATTGTTTCCAACACTATTATTGATATAAAACCAGCCCTCTGACCAATTGGTATTGACTCTTGACAGAAAGCATTTCAAACGAGAAACCTGTTAGTAGAAACCATGTTAGCTTGTAAAATGTTGAAAACATTCCATCACAATGTGCACTTCCCTCTCCCATCCCTTAAGTACATCCTTCCATTTCATTTTCATGTGTCTTCTACATTCAGTACCCTCCAAAGGAAACAGGGTCATGGACTTGGGGAAACTATGAAAACCAATATTTTTAAAACAATATTCCAGCCTTCTGCATAAAGGACTACGTATGTTCCCTAAAAAGTCAACTGACTACACACAAAGCATGCAGAGAGAAAAGTAAAGTCACCACAGTGCCTATGCTCGGTAAAATCTGCCCCATTGCTCTCATAACAAGCTGACAAAGTGCCAGAAAGACAGATTAAACTGGGAGGAAAATATGCTCATATCTTTGCACAGAATTAACTTTTCCAGTGCACAGTATTTTTAAATAGACATACCCACTAATTCAACTACAGATGGAAAAACTGAATGTTAACTCATGGAGGAGACATCTTGCTGTCTTAGGAAGGATAAAAAAGCTATGGAAAGTAGATGCAAATGAGAACAGAAGAGTAAGCATTATTTTTGTAATATATCTTACCCTTTTGGTTCCATACCTGAAACGAGACAGAAAAAGTCTAGCTGAGACACAGCTGCTTGATCCTGCCAACTTCAGTATCCTCTGCTGTTTCCGTTCTTATGTCCATTTCTCAACTTGTGAACACATATGGGAAACATTTCTCACTTGTGCTTGGCAAAGTCAAGCCTTATGGTTTATATCCTCAGTCTTCATTAGAAGTGTGAGTTTGAGATATCAATAAATAAATAAATAAAATTCCTATAATGAGGACACTGAAGTACTAATTGTTTTGAGATTCTGCAAAGCTCATAAGTCAGGGGTGGAGCTGGATCAGAGAGTTTATCTCTGGTCTGAAATAAATGTTTTATTTCAGAAAGGAAAAGCGAATAGGTAGGAGGATTTTTACAAAACGTGGCATTTCCAGTTCCACAGTGTATTAGAACATAAATACTTTTGTAATGCATTTTATTTATGCAATTAGTTTTAATTTACAATTCCATGTGTTCTTCACATCATAATTGATCCCTTCTCTTATATTTTTTCCTCCTGACAAATACGTGCTGTTAGTTTGGAAAAAAAGAATACAAAATCAGTGAGTAAGTATAAATCAAAGGACAGAATATAAATCTCCAGCCTAAGAACACAGATTTTCTTATATTCTATCTGAAAGGGGACAAACCAGCAATTAGACAGTATGTGAGATGTGTTCTATGCAGTAGCATCTTTAAGATCAGCTTCAGGGAACTTTTCTTGTATTCATCACAAAAATACCCACCCACCAACACAACTAATTTTAAAGTCTGGGAGTTAAACTTGCAGCAATGTTTCAATACTCAATACACGTTGCAAACAGGTCATTGCACACACAGGCTTTGTTCCTGAGACTTACTGAAGATTTGGATGCTTAAAAAATTATTCAGTGTTGCTTACCTGGAAGCCTAAGAATCTCTGGAAGATTCTTAAATAAAGAAAGATGTAGTTTCAGGGAAAGGCTGTAGGTAAATACTGAGAGAGGAGAGCTGAGGAAGCAAATAAAAGTTAAATATTGAGACAAGCGTAACATAGTTAACTGTAGTGCAGAAAAGCGAGGTCCACTGGTTAGTGCTGATGTTGCCTTACTGGATTTGAGAAGAAGGAAAACGAAAATTTAAAATAGGTCATCATCCATGACCTAATTACAACTGTCTGGAATAATTTGCATTTAAAACAGGGACCACAGAGCCACAGTGAATTTACTTAGGTAAACACACAGTCACACAACATGTGCTCATCTCTCTTTGCTATGGGATATGGCATTCTTCTATTATGTCTGTTTGCAAGATGAGTTAAATTAAGCTTGAAATTGCATGAGAGAAGTCTGGCTCAGAGAAATTTTGCAAGTGTTCAGACAACAAGATGGTGGTACAACGTACCACATACTAGATACCACCATTCCATTATTGACAGACTGGAGAATGCTTTGTATAGTACACTCACATGAGAATAAAGAACAGAGCTTTTTGAAAACTGTATTTCATTGGCAAAAATTTTTTTTAAAAAGGAATATGTATAATTTTTAATCAGCTTGTTATCTATTTTTCTCCAGTTTTTCCAGTCACTTAAAAATGAATAAATGAATATCGTTTCACTGTTGGAAGATATTTTATCCTTGAAAAAGAATTTTGGATATATATTTTTAATGAAATAGTATTTTTAAATACAATCCAAAAATATATAATTTTTTAAAATGTCAAATGAAAATTTAACCTTTTGGTATGAATATGTATAAATGTAGCATAGTGGAAAAAACTAGTGTACTTAGTGCAAAAACCTTGATCAGTTCCCTTAGATGTCTTCAGGAAAATCCTTCCCAAATACCAAGTCTATGGTAAAAGAAAATTATTTTGCCTGAAATTTCAAAATCTTGAAAGGAATGGAAATGACCACATTTGTTTAAGAATGCTGCCTCCTACTTTTTTTGTTTAAGAATGAAAAATATCTATTGCTTTGATGTGAATATAAGCCACAGAAAAGTGATTAATATGCAATATTTTGCTTACTCTATTATTTATCTTGCTCATCACTGTCTCTCCTGTTCTTTGACATTTCCCTTCTCATTTTTAAATTTAGGAGTTTTAGAACCCTTCAGATAACCTTTCAAGTAGCTGTGCAGATGTCTTCAGACTTCTTAAGGTTTTCAACTCTCAGTCCAAGTCTAGACAAAGTGCTTGGACACGCATTTTAGTGCCTTGATACAGACCTTTTCTCTACTTAATTGCAACAGGTGGCCTATGTAGCTGTGCCGGCCAGGCACTGAAACCTTAGATTTTAGAAAAATGACAGATGAATTTTAACAGAGGATAGAGCAAAGAGTGCAGCAGCAAAGTATTTAACACACATATGGTGATAGTATGGCAGCAAAGTCCGAACTATCATGGCATGACTGTGGACTATTCAGTTCTGATAGGGTTTTTTTTGGCTATTAAAATTGGTAAGAAAAAGGAAGGACAAGGTAATTACTTGAGATACACTTGGTCATGTAGTCCTTTTTGTACACTGGTCCTACAGCTAAGAGGACTGTTTATGGCTGTAAAGGAGACCACCTTAGGTTTCTTTCTTAAACATTGATTGTAAGAGTACTTACGTGAGAACAGTCTGAGGACAAAAATTGATAGTAAGTGGTATGGTAGAAACAATAAAGCAGGAGAAGCAAGATTATCTTTTTTCTCCTTTCTTGTTTCTCTTATTTTTCTTCTCTTCTAGACAATGCTTTTCAAGGAAATGTGCAATGAATAAGCATTTATCACATAATTTAAGTAAGATTTCTCAGTAACAACAGGGTTTTCTTTAAAGACTACCTGTGAAGAAACTGGTTTCAGCATTTTAAAAATAGCCTATGTTAAAGAATGAAAATGAAGCACTTGCTGTCTGATCTCCAATAAGAAATAATTGTTGTCTGTAAATGGATTTATATCTTTGTTCTGTTAACTTGACATTATGTTTTTATAGATTTTATTATATTCTGTTTCCTCACAAAAGGGAGAGTCCACAAAGTTCCTTCATATGCTTATTCACTGACATCTATAAAAAATATTTCTGATATGTTGCTTCAGAAGTCATATTGACTTCTCAGCCTAAAATTCAGTCACAAGTACACTGACAGAATCTCTTGCAATAATGCACCTTCTCAAATATGAAAGTCTTAGTCTATGTGTCATTTTTCTAGGTGACTTTAGTGAGCAAAGCTTTTACATATTTTACACGTCACGAAGCATAACAAAATACTCTGATCTAAAGTGAATAATTTTATTTTTTTTTAGATATTACTACGAATTGAATTTTTACAGAAAATTCTCATACAACAATGGCTGAAACAATTTGATTGGCTAGGTGAATAAATAGTGTTTGAAATAATCCATCTTGTATTTTATTAACTAGGAAACCTGTACTATTTCTTTGTTCACAGAATTTTCAGGATAAATAATATATTTCAACATACTGACTAAATCAAAATTCTGACCAGTGGTAGGGTTATAGATTTTATTTCATCTTGAACTGCATAACTCCTTCTCATGCATTAGATCACAACTGATTGGAAAGCTGGACTTAAGGTGGCTGTGAGCCAACTGAACTGAATCCAAAGCAAAGTGCTAAGCTCTGACATGTTACCCTTGAAAAGAATGGTTGAAATAAAATTAAAATTCTTCTGCTGGAGTTGAACATTTTACACTACTTCAGAACTAACATGTCAGGCATGCAGACTGATCTCTTTTACAGCCCACTTGTTTTAAGCTGCAGAGTGTGGATTTCAAAAATTAATAAGAAATCTTCATAGAGATCAGTGTTGTAGGGTTTTTTTGTTTTTGTTAAGAAACACACAGTAGAAAACAATAAGTTTGTGAAAGTAATCTTTTTGTTTGTTTGTTTATGACAGTCTTTAGTCAAGTAAATATGCGAGTATGAAAAATCGTGCATTTATATTATCTCCCTACTGATTATAGTGTTGGTTGTACAATAGGTCATATATGTCTGTCCATGTCTTGACATAATTTCTCATCAGGTTTAGACATATTTATTTTCTGGCTTTTTTATAAATGCAGTTTCAATACATGGCTTATGACTGGACCTTCCAAATACTGCAAATGGCAAATGTATGTATAATTAAAAATACGTACTATAAAGCTCAGTTGGTAAAAGTTTAGGTTTTGCATTATACAAAGTATATATATATATATTATATACGCACTACAGTGTAAGGCTGGAGCTATACTGCATGACAATCAAATCCTAGTTTGTATTAAAACTGTCACTCTTCCTACCATCTGTATCCTGTGTCAAGCATAGAACCTCAGTAAAACACGCTGTGCTAAGGAGAAATTTGCAAGAGGAAAGAAGGAAAGAGAATCATAAATAAGACATTTGCATTACATTGTATATCATTGATGATAAAAATGAGAATATGGGATGTATAAATTAGGTTTCAAAAAGAAAATTGTGGTTGTTTTTAATAACAAATATTGAAATATTTTTACACTGTAATACTGACTTGATGCAATAAACCAGTAAGTAACTTCTGGAAATAGAGAAGAGAGATAACACATCTTTTTCTACTTCCACAATTACTTTCTGAGCTTACTAGTTGCTATGCAGTATCCTTCTAAACAGAAAGAATATTAGAAACAGAGTTCTTAGGAGTCTGCCACTAACATCAAATGATTAGGGTGTCACTTTGGCAATAACAGGTTTCAAATGCCCCCTCAAGCTCAACAGTCCAGGACAAAGCCTTTTTTTCTATAAGGTACTGTAGCGTTGTGTTGAACTTTATAATTGGATGGACAATCTGAATGATAGGTACATAGTTAAAAATAGCTGTTCCTGTTTGATCAGATTGTAAATTTCCAATATTTTGCTTACTCTTTCTGTGAAATAGCAAGGGCGAATTCTCTGCAATGCACAGAGGAAGAAGGAAACATAAACTTTTCCATATACTAAGCCTCATGCACTCACAATCATCAAATACATGGTTTCCATCTTTCCCTTCTGGCATCCTCGATGTGTTCAGACATTCAGACAAGCTGGAATAGACACTGTGAGTTTGAACAGTAATTTACATCATTTGATAACAACAAGAAAACAAAGAAGTGAGGAGAACCTCCAACCACAACACCAGTAATGGAGTTTTTGAGTGTTTAAGAACAAACATATTGCCTGTGCTCCACTCCCTGCACTATCAAAAGCAGAAGCAAAATGGTTGTAACAACAGCTGTATTTTGTTAAAACATTAATTCCAAAGTTCCTAATGTGGAATACCTGTACCCTGCAGTGAATGAAAGTAGGATCTCATTAAGAAAATAAATAAAATAAAAAGAAAGTTAATTAAAATGTAATGTTTTGACTTTCTCAAGTTGCTATGTTAGCTGTCTCCTTCATGATCTGTCTGGTCCTTTACTCAGATTTGCTGTGCTTGGTGCAGTACATTGTTAAGAAAATAGAATGAAATAGAGGTAATGTAATTTTAGGATTCTTCTTGTTGGTGATTGTACCAGCAAGTAAATTTTAACAAGCAAAAATAGGTTTGTTTTCTTTCTTCACAAGTACCTTTTTGTTTTTATAAATATTTGAATTATAAAGAAGATAGTGCGCATAGTGATGCCAAAACTAGAAAAGAAAGATTGTTACGAAATAAAAATTCTGGAGAATCATAATTCTTATGATAACAGAGCAAAAACCCCAGCTTTTGTTTCAAACAAGGAAAACTAATGCTTATGAGCATGATGTCTGATATGAAGATTAAAGTAAGCAAAAGAGCACATCACAGAATCACCTATAATTAATTTAAACAGGTGTATTTTGAAAACTTCATGCATCATATCTCCACTCACATCAAATTCAGTGGTACTTATGCAACTTTAAACTTCATGTTTGACTTTGAAATTCTTTCCCCCTGAGGGAATATATAATTCAAAAAGTTTGAAAGTGTTTAATGCACAGCTTTACAATACCTGGTTTATAAAGATACTTTTTCACTCACAATTTCTGTAGTCTCCTTTCACTAGTCTGACTCTAAAACCCGGTGTATAAGCAAATGCTTTAGAATAACAGTAAACTATATATTATTTGGATTTGACTCATTTTTTCTACAGATTACACTCAGTGAACTTATCTAGAAAGCAACTTCTTGTATGAGTTTTACAGAAAGGAATGCAAAAAATAGGTGTCTTTGTTAACAGAAGATAGGACTTGGTGACCTAGGAGGTCTCTGGCAGTCATATATCCACATGATGGTATTGGAATGCTTTTTCTCTTACAGAATGAGTACTGCATGAGATTTATGTTTTACAATAATTTACACGTCTGACAAGCTGTGTTATTACTTAATCGTCTCCCATTACTTCACTGTCCTAGTGAGCCACCTATGTATATACAGTCCATAATTTCATGCAATGGCCATATCAAAACTGGCTTCATGTGGAGATAATGAAGATCCTCAAGAAATAGGTGGAGTCTATCTGTGGAATACAGAGAGAGACTCTGAGAGATCACACGTTGGCTAAGATCAAAGGCTTGTCTTAATGATAATGAAAAATTGACTCATCAAAGCTTTGTTTAATCTTTATACTTGCAAAAAGAACATCTCATTTAGTATTACCAGGGAGGAGGTGTGGCAGGAATGAGGGAAGAGGAGAGGAGAGGGGAGAAAGGGGGAGAAGGGGAAAGAGGAGAGAGGACAGAGAGAGAGAGACTATCTCTCTAGATGGAAACAAGTCGATAAGAAGACAGAAACTTATCTTAGTATAAGGTCTAAAGTGTTTACTGATATTTTCTTGCCAATATGGAGCTGTTATAATCATACATTAGGAAGGGAGAAGACTGTAGTTCAATGGCTTCATTTAAACACTCAGACTAAGAATACCAGTCTGCTCCACTTAAGAAACATCACCGAAGTGAAGCAGCTAGAAAGTCTGTAACAGAAGAAGCCAACTTCCCTCACTCTGTACTTGCATATCAAAATTGTTACATAATTGAGAGATACATATTGCATTCCTTGGAGAGACATGAGTGTTATATTACAGAGGAGACTGGAGATGGTGGTTCTGCAGGGATCCTGAGACTTGAGGGCTGGCTTTTGGCTAAATTTCAGAAAAGCTACCAAAGCCTGTCATCAGCAATCTTGTTTAGTCCCACACCCAGGAATGTAGGTCTAGAAAAGAGTCTGTATTTGAATTGCTTATGAACTCCATATGACTGGAGAGCCAGTAGCTGGCCGCAGTTTCAGATAGTCAGCCCTCTGAGTGGGAGTTTCAATCAGAAGACAAAGCAAGGGAAAACATGCATAAAATCTAAGCCTTTTCCATGGTTTAGAAAGCAGGATCACATTCCATTCTGTCATAAGGATTGGATGCAATAACCGACCCATCCACCCACTTCAGCCTGGTGATTTTATTTCTTCTTGCTAGTTTTCTTCAGCTTACAGTACAGGCATGCCTTTGGTTAATGTTATAGGTATTGGATAACCTAAATTATGATAATAAGGAATAAAACTGATATTTAGCATTGTACAGTTATTGGTGACTTAACTATAGACATGTATGGCACAAACCTGGGGTAAACTTCTATCATCTGCACTTCACTAAATAACTTCTTGGGTAAAAAAACTACAAGTGTAATATTGTAGATCAATGCCCTCTCTGTACTCAAGTGACTGATGTGAAAACAGTGCATTAAACAAGTTTAATAAAACTGGCATGAAATGAAGCACTGCAGGAACAGCAAAGGGATACACAAAGTGTGTGATATAAAGTGTGATAGTTTCAGGAAACTATATTCAACGGAATAAGCTCTGACAAGCATTAGCCAGTTTGTCTCCTCTTGTGTAGAATCCAGCTTAATTATCAGGATTGATACGAACATAATCCTGCATCTTCTAGATGACAGTGGAGCATGGGGATCATTCTAAACCCAGGTGAATATCGTGTCATACTTTTAGCATGTAACTCATAAGAAGGTAATGTTGGTACTTCATAATTATAAGTCTTTAATAGAGGAACAGATACATTAACATTAAAAATCTTGAAAGAGAAGGAGGGAACTTTGCGTTTCTTAGACTGCTAATTCTCAAAGTTAACAACACAACGGGAACTGGTCTACACTGGATTTTCCTCAAGCTGGGGGGATAGTCAATGCTAGCCCGTGCTTTAAATGGCCAAACCACAGGATAGAGTGAAGACAGCCTTCCTCTACTTGGTAATACATTCTCCTTGATGTATAACAGCAAGCAAATATTGGATAAAACCTTAGGTCATGTTGTATATCTTCCAGTAATTCAAGGAGTGTTCTTCAGTCAAGAGTTACCAAGCCATTTTCAAAAATCTGGAGTGAAAAAGTTTCAATCCGTGGTACATTGAGCCATGTCTTAATAATCAGCAGCACTATGCTTTATTTTATCTGATGTGCTAACTTTACTGTTTTCTTTTTCTTTAGAGAAGGCTAAGTAGCAATAATACAGTGCATATGCGGGATATAAAAAGCCAAACTCAAAAGGACTATTAGGTACTGAGGAGATTGCATTTAATACCAAAAGTCATGGGGAGACAAAATACTGAATGGCAATGCCAGCAGTATTAATTAATAATAGTCATCTGGGCAGGCTGGTGGTTGGAGCTACTGTTATCTTGGACAAGAATAGAATCTATAAATGGGTTTGAGTGCTACAAAACCTTTCCACTACTCGATGCCACTTAAAGGTTGTATTATGCCTAAGCAAACAAAATGAGTGATAACACTCCTGTCTTTACTGACCTACATAACAAAATGTACGCTTGCAGTGTTCCAATCAATTACTTTGCTAACCCAGCTGGCTCTTCCATTCTCAATCAATGAGATCACAGACGAAGTGCTCATTCCCCATTTCCTTGGTCAGAATGAATATGGATTTGCTCATGAACTCAACACACTTTTTGCTCTAAGGGCAGAGTAAAAACAAAGGCGTTTCTCAACTTTGCAGACTGGTGACAAAGTGTTAAAGGACCTAGCCCTTTTCCAGTGAGGCCAACAGAAACTTTGCTACTTGTTTTCATTAACACACTACCAGGCATTTGTCTGAGATACAGACTGAAGTAACAGATTCCTCATATGCATCTGGAATGTGAAGGCCTCAAGTTTCAGAGCACTGGCGATTTGCTTTAATCTATAACAAAGTTAGGGCACTGCTGGAAAACGCAGAAAAGGTTAGGTCTACCATCTGCGGTGTCAAGGAAGAAAAAAAAAGTATTAACGAGCTCTTGGCAAGGTTGTATGTTGATGGCAACCTTCCCATGTCCTTTACTAAGCTACCACAATTTTCTTTTTTTCCTCTTAAGAGTTCTGAGCTTTAAAAAAATCAGACAGGAAATTTCAAAAGTCAATATATTTTTTCAAGAGTCGATTAACAGTCAGCATTAGACACCTAAATCGAGATTTAAGGATTTGAATATGCCTGACCTGGTTTTCAGAAATGCTGACCATCAACAACTCTCAGTGTCATCAGTGTTAGTAAACAGCTGAAAATCAAATAAGTAATCAAATAAAAAAATACCCACCCACCCCCCAAAAAACAAAACCACTCAAGCAATGTATTAAGTCCATATACAAATCACTGCGTCCTTAGCAACCATTCTCCTGAAAGAATGGAAAATTTTCTTTTAGTTACGCATTTGTGTACTCTTGCAGGACTCTAGCATAATTAAGTAATTTAAGTAGACAAAACCACAGAATAAAATACTAGGTCATAGCACTGATAATACACTAAGAAATTTAAATGTTATTTGTCACATCTGGTGATTAACAGGCTAACCATTTAAGTTAACATTATACTAGCACCCAGCCAGAATCTCAAGAGCTGTAAACAATTTGGTAGTATTACATACTTTCAACATAAAAATTATATCAGCAATAACCACTTTTAATTAGGCTTTCTTTAATCCATGGATGGAAATTGGATTTTGGCTGTGTTCATCTGTCTTGAAAAGAAGAAATGCTTAAATGTAGTCAGAAAGCCGTTAGAAAGACATAACAGAACTTGAATCAATTTGATGATATTCCACTGTGGGCTGTTCTTGCCATGCATTTTAAGCCATAATAAGGTCAGCATGATACTAATGCTCATAAGATTGCCTTACCCACGACAGGTTTTCTATAAAGGCTTTAGGATATGCTCTCTAAAAAAAAATTAGCAGATTTTGAAAAAATGTTTTGCACTCAGAAAAAGACAGAAGTCAGAGGACGTTCACAAGGCACAAAGCTATTGAACATATTTAAGTGTGAAGACTAAAAGGAAAGGCACCAGTACAAGGGGCCACATGGATTTGTGAGAAGTCACTAAGCAGATGTAAAGTTTTCTCTGACACTGTTTCTTAAACTACATCCCAAATCCTATTCAGTACCAAAATACTGGAATTATCTGCAAAATTGTAGTTATGTCAGCATAGGGAATGATTTCTATTTTTATTATGTTTCCAACAATTCTTTGGTTTACATGATCTAAATTTCAGGCCTGAACTTAATAGTATCCATTAACACTCTGATAAATTACCCCAATGAATAGTTGCAGATTCCAGAGAATCATCTCCTCTATTTGAAAAGCAAAATGCTTTTTCTGATGCTTAAATAGTATCATAATTCTAACGTATTAATCTGAAAAAGAAAGACAAATATAGGTAGAAGAAAGAAAAATATCTAATAATTAGATTAAGTGGAGAAATGGATGAATTTTAATTCGATATATTTATATTTTATTTGATATATTTATAGCATGTATGTTTTATAAACAGTGCCCAAAGCTCGTGAATGAAAGGAACATATTCAATTACCTATAAAAGAATGGGTTTCCAAAGTGAAGAATACTGAAGTCATCCATGTGTAGGTCACAGCATAAAAAAACTGCTTTTTCTTTGGCGAGACATTTCTAGCACAACGACCTGTTGATAAAGACAATAGTCCCCAGGAACATTTGCTTTCAACCCAAGAACAAAAAAACTAGATATCTCTGTGCTAGCCACTGAAATCTGACAAACTGATCGAACTGCATGCAGTGTATTTGGATCAGTCGGGAGTATGAATGTGTGAAAAACCTTAAGATTGAAGGAATAAGTAAGATGGAGCAAAAGAACTGGAACTTCAGTGATGTCTGAAGTTCAACTGTTAGAACAGGAATGTTAGGGAAGGGAAAGACTTCATTATGCACTTCACCTGTCTCAAGTATGTTGCTGTAGACATGGGCATTGTAGTTATTCTGGCTTTGTGTATAACCAAGTATGAGGTAGATGTAATTGTAACTGACTGCCATTAGATGTTACTGTCCTTATTCAAAGTACATGCTGAAGAAAGTAACATCACACTAAAGCATTTGCCTGTGTGGTCAATGACCTGCTTTAGAGGGAGTTCAAAAAGTTTTTAAGAGAGCACACATCTTGCCTATGGTGGTAAGGCACTGATGTCAGTGATCGATATCTACGTTACAGCAGTTCATGGAACAGCTAATATTCAGCATGATATAAGGGATTTTATATATGATTTAGTATACTACTATAGCTTCTTTGAGATCTTGAAGTAAAAACTTCACAAATAATTTAAGTATTTTATCATTTTTCTGACCTTATAATTATTAGTCCAATCACCTAGTCAGGTAGTTTTTAAAACTAAACTAAACTTTTCATGTGGGTCAGCTCTTTGAATCCACAGTCTGTTTTGTTGTGATTGTCTGTGTTCACAGTATTTCTCTGATCCATCCTTATTATCTGCCATCTCAG
The DNA here is from genome assembly GCF_000687285.1 of Phaethon lepturus. Lineage (NCBI taxonomy): Eukaryota > Metazoa > Chordata > Aves > Phaethontiformes > Phaethontidae > Phaethon > Phaethon lepturus. The sequence goes on along the minus strand of NW_010529524.1, from coordinate 63,102 downwards.
CAACTGAATAAGCATTTTACAAGTCTATGTAATAGTTTCATATCAGACAATTATTTTTACTGACTGCTCATTTCAGTCAAGTAATCATTTTAGAATTTGTTAATAATTGTCTTCTTTTTATAGAGAGAACACAGGGCAAAGTGAATCTGAAATGTGTAAATATCACATAGGCAGCTTTTAAATGTAAGGTGAGATTTGTCCAGAAGAATCAAGGAAACTACAAAGCCACAATCAATGTCATGAAAATGGTAAAAATTAATGTTAAGTTCTATAATTATTTTACAATTTAGAAGCCTCATATATATGCAGATAATATGCCTTTGTCATGTGGTTGAAATATTTCTGAAAACAGATTTTTTCTCCTGCCATCTGTGATAAGCCTGTTTGTACCCCAGCCTTCTTACTTGCTTAGAAGCCAAAATAAATAAAACAAAAAACACCACCTGAAAAGCACTTGTAAAATAATGTGAGTTCATTAATTTTCATGTCATTTTCCCATGTCAATACATAGCACATTTTTCTCTGTGACTTTTAACAATAAGCTTATGATAAATTTATTTTATTAGCAATTAAAAAACCCATGTTTCCTAGTCCTTTCTGGAGAGACTACCTAACAGACTCAGTTAAGAGTAGCTGAGGAGCTGAGTCGTCCCTCAACTAAGAGCTGTGAGAATTTTGTGGACACTTTCTGGACATGTGAACCCAACCAAACCTATGGCCAAGGAAATCTTGAGAAGCAAATACTTTGGAGGGGGCTAATCATGGCCATTGAATTAACAGTCAAGGCTGGTGTGGGACTTTCAAATCTGTGCTCTCTGCTTCAGGTGTTGGCCAGAAGGACTTACTGAAGATGTTAGCGTATGCTCTAAATTTTGGTCTTAGAGTGAAAATTTTCTCATTTACTATAAAATTGTGTACTGCAAAGTATTTTTTCAGTCTATCGGTGCATACAAAAGTTCTCTGATCTGATACTTACAAATAAGTAGCAGTATAACACTCAACACAGCCACCAGCTGATATCTATACTTATATATCACAGCTGCACTCACTCTCTGTGTATTGAGTGAGTCTGACAAATATTGGCTGATAATCCACTTTGTTAAACAGGCTTTTATAATCCAGATAGAAAATTTAATAAGCTTTGATGTGTAGTGGATCACTGTAGGTGGATCTGCCAGCTATGTTTTGTCCTGCAATAATGTAGAGTTTTTTCTTTTTTCTTCATCATCTTTTGCTTTTTCACAATGATATCTTATTTGAAATGAGGAAAAAGGAAACAATAAAAAGGACAACAATAAACCTGTGCCTCAACTAGAGCCAAACAGACATTTGAGAGAGAAAATAATTTGCCCACGAGTTTAATGGCTCAGAACACTGGGACTAAATATAACGTTTATTTCTGTCCTTCAAAGTTCTGTCTTCAGACTGTTGAGAATGACACTGTAACATGTTCTGATTTAGTGGTTATTTTATGGCTAGGACACTACAGTGTCCGTGAGTCTTTTTATGACTAGGAAACCACTGTGTCACTGAGTCTTTTCACCTTGTTATAGAGAGAAATAATTGGTCTAAAACAAGATGGCAAGAAGACTATCAGAGCTTCAAAATATAGAGGCTGGAAAATAGTTCATTTCTTTTAAAACTGCTACTGTCTTCTCATCCAACTTTACAAGAACTGAAAGAAAGATATTATACAATCCAGAAGGTCTTTGAAAATCTTATGAGGTCATTAATATTTGTAAAACATTTTAGAACATTATTACTGACAGGTAATATTAAACCTCTTACCATTTAGTTAGAGTTTAGATGTGACTTTTTCCTTCGCTTACATTTATTTTGGACTCTGAAGCATATATTCAGTTCACTTTTTCATGGGTGTTTTAACTCCACAGTAAGACAGATAGTACAATTAAAATTTATTTTCTTTGAGAAACCTATTAAAACTAAAGTCTTCAGTGTGTCTTTATGGTGTATCATAAAATTGTATTTGTGTGAGCTTGAAAAGTAATATCACATGTAAATAGTAAAGATGAAAAAAAAAAAAAGCCTGGAACTTTCACATATAAATCCTAAATTAAGGTTTTCTCAACAAAACCAGGTTAAATTCAGAAAGCTTACAGATTCCCAGCATAACAGCCACAGTGGACTCTATGAGGGGTTGTACCAATTGCAGAAATAAAAAAACTTGGAAGCATTTGTGTACTTGTTATATGAAAGTGCTTTTGGACCATGTAGTGTCATTGTTATACAGTAAACACTAAAAACATTTGCAGTGTCATTCTCAGAAGCTTGCAAACTAAACTTGGGGGAACAGAACTAAGTAAGTGCATATATGAGAAGTACATTAATTTGTAGTTTGTACAGATCTATGATAAGTGATCTTGTAAATGATTATCTACTTTTATTTAAGGACATTGAAGACCATCCAGATTTCTACGTAACACAGAATCTGAAACATGTAATATTAATATAATTACACTACCAAGAGTGACTCATTTATTTACTGGTCCCCCTAAAGTCAGCAAGATGGAACAGCCAGTAGATAGAATAGCCATTCTATCTTAACAACACAAAAACATGGCTTTGTTTGGAGACAGGCTGTTCTGAAGGTGTAGGCGGGGCAGGCGAGGTGGAGGTGTCACACTATATGTAAGGGAGAGGTTTGATTGTACTGCCCTTATAGTTAATAATGATGTGGTTGAGAGCCTCTGGGTGAGGATTAGGGGGATGGAAAACAAAGGAGATGTTGTAGTGAGTGTCTGCTACTGATCACCCAGCCAGGATGGAAACACTGATGAGTTAGTTATTCTATAGGCAATTAGAAGAAACTTCTGGATCCTTGTCTTATCCTTATGGCAGATTCCAACTTCCCAGACATCAACTGGGAGCATCATACTGCTCTGATAAGCAGGTCTTGGAAATTCTTGAAGTTTGTAAGACAGAACTTCTTGTCACAGGTACTTGGTGAGCCAACTAGGAAAGATGGCCTTCTAGACTTGTTATTTGTGAATAGAGAAGGACTCATGGGGGATCTGATGGTAGGTAGCTGTCTTGGCCACAGTAATCATAAAATGGTTGAGTATAAAATTTTCAGTGTAATAAGAAAAAAGAACAGCAGTGTTGCTACCCTGGACTTCAGGAGAGCAAACTAAGCTATTCAGGAAGCTGTTTAGCAGAGTACCCTGGGAATCTGCTTTTGAGGGTTTAGGAGTCCACAAGTGCTGGTCAGTCTTTCTGAACCACGTTTTTGAAGCACAGGAACAGGAAATTCCACTGTGTCATAAGTCAAGCAAGTGGGGCAGAAGATCAGAACTCCTCATTTTGCTCAAGAGGAAAAATAAATTATATGGTCTCTGGAGGTGAGGTCAGGCTTTGCAGGGAGATTATAGGACTGTGGTTCATTTATGCAGGGAGAAGACATGAAAGGCCAAAGCTTAATTATAGTTGAAATTGGTCAATGTTGTATCAGATAGCAAGAAGGGCTTTTTTGAGTATGTTAAAGAGGAGGTCTAAAGAAAACTTTGGACTGATACTTGTTGAAGATGGTCATCTGTCTAATAGGGATGAAGAAAAAGCAAAGGCATTCAATGCATTTTTTACCTCAGTCTCTAATAATATTGATAGACCTTGGGCTGCCCAGTCCCCAGAGTCAGAGGACCACGAGTATGGGAACAGTGACTTTCCATTTTTAGATATCTAATACCCTGACTGCTCAGACAATTTCTCTGTATTCTTCCCGGGAATACAGCAAAATATACTCTCTATAGGCTTCCTTTTTGTATTTGAGTTTGTCCAGGAGCATCTTGTTCATCCATGCAGGCCTCCTGGAGTTTTTGTCCAACTTCCTGTTTGTTGCAATGCATCACTCCTGAGCTTGGAGGAGGTGATCGTTGAATATTAACCAGCTTTCTTGGGCCCCTCTTCCCTCCAGGGCTTTATCCCATAGTATTCTACCAAGCAGAGCCCTGAAGAGGCCAAAGTCTGCTCTACTGAAGTCCAGGGTAGTGAGCTTGCTATGCACCCTCCTCACTGCCCTAAGGATCTTGAACTCCACCATTTCATGGACACTGCAGCCAAGGCTGCCCTTGAGTTTCACATTCCCCACCAGTCCCTCCTTATGGGTGAGAACCAGGTCCAGCATAACACTTCTTCTCATTAGCTCCTCTATCACTTGAGGAAGGAAGTTATCATCAACATATTCCAGGAGCCTCCTGGATTGCTTATGCCCTGCTGTGCTGTCCTTCCAACAGATGTTGGGGTGGTTCAAGTCCCCCATGAAGATCAGGGCTTGTGAACCTGAGGATGCTCCTATTTGTCTATAGAGGGCCTTATTGTCTCAGTCTTCCTAGTTGGGTGGCCTGTAGCAGACCCCCACTATAATGTCACTGTCTCTGCCCTCCCTTTAATCATGACCCATAAGCTCTCAGTCAGTTCCTCATCCATCTCCAGGCACAGCTCCATGCACTCCAGCTGGTCACAGGACATAGGAGGTGACACCCCCTCCTCGTCTTCCTTGCCTGTCTTTCCTAAAGAGCCTGTATCCTTCCATTGCAATGCTCTAGTCATAGGAGCCATCTCACCGTGTCTCTGTGATGCCAATAAGATCACAGGCCTGCAAGGATGCACACATCTCCAACTCCTCTTGTTTATTCTCCATGCTACATGCGTTGCCATAGAGGCATTTAAGTTGGACCCCTGATGAAGCTGACTTACAGGCTGGAGTGGCTGGAATTCCTTTGTGCTGCTCTTTGAGTGCTCTTCTGCTGACCTGTGGTCTTCTTCCAGGCTCTGGGCATCTATTGCTGGCAGTGGCATCAAACTGGTAGGAGTGGGATGGATGGAGGTTCCCCTCCCCCAGCAATGCTAATTTAGTTTAGGATGTGGGGTAATGGTTCAAACCTGTTCCAGGTGAGGTTTAGACTGGACATTAGGAAGCATTTCTTTACTGAGAGAGTGGCCAAACAGTGGAACAGGCTTCCTAGAGATGTGGTCGATGTCACAAGCCTGTCAGTGTTTAACAGGCATTTGGATAATGCACTTAGCAACATGCTTTAACTTTTGTCCCTAAAGTGATCAGGCAGTTGGACTAGACGAATGTTTGTAGGTCTCTTCCAACTGAAACAGTCTATGCTATGCTATACTATGCTATGCTATGTCTTCAACAATTTATCATGCCAGATGAATAAAGCCACACTTGGCAAAACTTGTCTATAGGTACTCCAATACAGTATGGTACCCTTCAGATCTCATTCTTCAAACAAATAAGACAGAAAAAATACTTGATTTTTTGTTTCAAAAATCTTCACAGTATACTCTAAATTCTATTAGTTTAATTTGTAGGAGAACTCATATGAACATTTAGGAACCCTGGTATAAAAAGCAGAAAAATCTAGTTTTGCTCATATTATATCCCTCTGTTGAAAGGTTGATTTATCACTTTGGAGTGCCTTAGTGTCATATTGACATGCATGGATCCATCCTGGCAATGATATCTCCATATGTGTGAGTGTTTGTATGTGAGGCTATGCATGCATATTCATATATGCCTATATACATATACTCAGGCATACTTATATTTACATACACACACATATCTATGCTGAGCTGGATTAGTTACAAGAGACAGATAATTTAATCTTCATTTTTAAAAATATTTCAATATTTTATAAGATGTGCCACTGAAATTTTGAGAATAGCAATAACAAAAATTAGATGGGGTTTTTTTGGCAGCAAACAGGGAATGTCAGTAAAAGTTCTTTACCATTAAATACCTTCAGCTCCCTATATTCTTATATGTTACTGTTCACTGTTTGTAATGGTGCATTGACCTTAAAATTGTCAGTGGTCAAGGGTGAAATAGCAAAAACTCAGTTTTACATTCTTCTTTCTCATGTCATCTACTTTTAAAGGGTGGAGGGACAGTAAGAGAAAAACAAAGCAACAGTCTGGTTTGGGTGGATATATTTTAATGAAACAATGAAGGCATGAGAAAAATTATAACAAGTTTGGAATCTTATTAAATACGATCCAGCTGAGATTATTGGACAGGGTGCAAGAAAGCAAGGTCAAAGACAAAACACCCATGATTTATGACCAAAAGTTGATTCTATTTTTCTAGATATAAATGGGACTTATTTTATACACATGCTTATGTGTGTGGGCAGGTTTTAAGATAGAGCAGATATATAAGGTGGAGAAAAATATTCCAATAAGTTTTAAGCTATTTCCTCTTCATCTCACTGCATTTATCTGAGTCTAAAACAACATTGATGTAAATATTGTGAGCAAAATGTTCTCCTACAATATACAATGCTGTCAGAATGGAGAATCATTATAAAGTTTTCAGAAAATATTGATTTTATTTCTAGCTTGTCCTGATTACTGAATCAAAGCGATTCAGAAAAGTATACCTTCATAGGTATTGCCATAAACAAGGTTATGTGAAAGCAGGCAATTCCCTAGACACTTTAGTGGAGCTATGTTGACACTCACTGAGATTTAACTAGCATGGTGTATGCATAAAAATATTCAGAGAGACGGCATATAAAGCATATGTAAGCATATGAAACGTTGTAAATCCTTTGATATGGTGCCCCACAACATCCTTCTCTCTAAATTAGAGAGACATGGATTTGATGGGTGGACTGTTGTGTGGATGAATTAGTTGGATGGTCACATCCAGAGGGATGGGATGCTAGCAAGGACTCTCAGCCTGCTGCACCAGAGAAAGACCTCAAAGGAACTAAAAAGTGTTCCTCTAAGAGGGTGACACAGCCAACAGCCCAGCTGAAGTGCCTCTACACCGACACACACAGCATGGGCAACAAACAAGAGGAGTTGGAAGCCATCATGCTGCTGACATTACTGACACATGATGAGACGAATCCCATGACTGGAATGCAGCTATCGATGGCTACAGGCTGTTCAGAAGGGACAGGTGAGGAAGGA